>NC_060192.1:13332484-13592484 GCF_021184085.1 Oncorhynchus gorbuscha
ATCAGAACATCCCAGTATTCATACCTAAATCCTTTCATAAACAACTGGACTCAATTATCAATCCTTTCATCTAGGATTATAAAACACACAGGATAGGTAAAAAACACCTCTGTAAATCCAAGAGGGAAGGAGGATTGTCTCTCCCAAATTTTATATTTTATTACTGGGCCGCTAACCTCCGCATTGTTACGTTTCTGTTGGATGACGTACTCCCGGCATCCAGCTGGCTTAGTATGGAGCGGGAGGAGTGTCACCCCTTCTCTATTGGTGCTGTGATTTTGTCGCCTGTCAATCTGGAGATGTCACTTTATTGTAACAATCCTATAATACATAGCACAGTCCGAATCTGGAAGCAAATTAAAGTCCACTTTGAGCTCAGACCAATGTCATTCATGCTCCCTATCGCCAGGAATCCCTCCTTTGCCCCTTCTAACCTTGATAACACCTTTGAGCGATGGGGAGAGTTGGGGATAAGCACCATAGGGGATTTATACATAGAAGGGACCTTTGCTTCCTTTGAGCTGCTGAGGGAAACTTATAATCTTCCCAGAAGTAATTTTTTCAGATACCTACAAATTAGAGACTACGTTAGAAAACACCTCCCAACATTTGAGAATGCTAAACCTTCCATGTTTGACGGATGCATAAAAATATGCCCCACCTCAGATAAACTGATATCGCGTCTATATGATGCTTTTCAATCTGTTAGCACACCTTCTACTGATGCCATCAAGGCAAAATGGGAGGAAGAACTAGGGACTGACATCTCAGTGGCAGACTGGGAAGAGAGCTTGGAGTATATCCACACATGCTCCATTAATTCCAGACATCGTCTCATACAATTCAAGGTATTACACAGATTACACTATTCCAAAACTAAACTGCATAGGATATTTCCTGATACATCCCCTACATGTGATAAATGTCAGGCCACGCAGGGTACACTACTCCACTGCTTTGCCCTATGCTCTAGCTTGCATGGTTATTGGTGTGGAATTTTAGGATCCTCTCTGAAGTTTTGGAGACTTCAATAGATCCAGACCCGCTTCTGATAATCCTGGGAGTATCTGAGTCCCTAAACAGATTAACCAACCCCCAAAAACAACTAATCTCGTATGGTCTCATCTCGGCAAAAAAACTAATCTTGTTGTTTTGGAAAAGGAGGGAAGCGCCCTCTACCAAATTATGGCTCAGTGAATTGGCAAACACTGTACACTTAGAAAGAATTAGATATATTCTGAACAATAAATTATCAACATTTGATAAAATCTGGCAGCCTTTCCTCTCCTACTTGGACGAGTCGGCGCTGTGAATTTGTACTTATTAACGCTCTCTCAATGGTAAAATTTTTATCTACCTTTGGGCAGCATGTGCTGGCCCTACCACCCGAGCAGTTGGGAGGGGGGGGGGGGAGGGGATGGGGGATAGGGGGGGACATCTTCCCTCTTTCTTTCTACGTGTCCTTGTTTTGTATGTCGTGTTCTGTATTATTTGTTCTGCACCCAGAACTCTGGGTCTTGTTGTTCCTGTATGCTCTTTTATGTTTAGATAAGAATTGTATACCTGTCATGTATACCTATACACCATTCTTGTGTGTGTTTAATAAAAATATTTGAAACAAGAATTGGCTACGGAGAGTGTGCGCTCATGCGTTGTTCAGTGTTGCTTGCCTTGTAAAGAGCAAAGAAGGCATTTCACTCATCTGGTCGGCTTGCGTCACTGGAGAGCTCGCAGCTGGGTTTCCCTTTGTAATCCGTAATAGTTCGCAAGTCCTGCCACATCCGACTAGCGTCAGAGCCGGTGTAGTAGGATTCAATCTTTGTTCGTTATGGAAGCTATGCCTGTTTGATGGTTCATAAGAGGGCATAGTAGGATTTCTTAGAAGCATCCGGATTAGTGTCCCGCTCCTTGAAAGCGGCAGCTGTAACCTTTTGCTCAGTGTGGATGTTACCTATAGTCCATGGCTTTTGGTGTGGTATGTACGTACGGTCACTGTGGGGATATGATGTTACATGATGTAAGTGTAACAGGGTAATTTGACTTTTTTCTTTAATTTCAGTTCATTTCAAATTAGCAAAAAACAATGTGTTTACACAACTTGAAATTCACATCCATGAAGTCAAATCTACTGAAGTAACATAACAGTTGTATTGACTAAAAAGGACCTCATTAGAATAATACCCACCATGCTTTGCAACAATACATTTTTTACATTCAATTTGTCATTTAGCAGACAATTTTATCCAGAGCGACTTCAGTTCGTACATTCAATGAAGGTAAATAATAACCACATGTTAAAAGAAAGTGACTTGTCAAAAGTTTTTGTAACTGTTACTGAGAATGTCATTGTAGTTAAAGTGGTCTGTTGGTTGGTTGATATAACTGAGTGCGCTGTCTAGTCTACTTAATAATTGATTGTAAGTTAGGGTATTTGAAAATGGAGTCTAGTTATTGCTATGAAAACATTTGTTGTAGGTTAGTATAACTAGAACATTTCATTGTTTATAGCCATTAATACTTGAGGCAATCTTCAAAGAATAAGTTGAAACAATAAAAGTTTTTAAACAGTACTGTTACTGGTAGTGTTTGCATTTGTGTTGAATGTGCTCTGGGATTGATTGTGTTTGTTTGCTTGTTTCTAGGTAACAAGGTGATTGAGTGCATCGGTACCCCTCCCTTTAAAAGAGGAGTAGATGGGGAGCTTCTCTTTTGGGCAAAAACTGTCCTCCTTCCACTCTCCGCTGTGACCCACAAACCGATAAGTGGTCTAGGCGTGTACATTTGATTGTATGCAAACGGATGAGGGTCCTCCCCTCCTCGATATATCCACCGTTCATCAAGGATCCTCATGTGTATCCTACACGGAAGAGTTTTGAAATCTGCCACGCCTCCTTTGAATCAGCTGTTTTGTCAGAGGATAAAAACATGCACACATTTAAAAACAATATGCTACTTTTTATTTTATCATGTATAATGTATTGCACAACTAACTTAATCTGTTTTGATGAATTTACACATTTAGTTTTGGATCCACCCCTGTAAACGTAATTTGCCTAATGAAGCGCGAATGGAGAAGGACCGTCTCATTTCAAGCAAGGACATTTCCATCCTTGTTTACTCTCCTCAAATACCTTTGAACTTTTTCAAAAGGAGGAAAGAGAGGATCGAGGAGAGAGGACGCAGGAATGAGGAAATCTAATTAATAAAAGGCCATAGAGTTTTCTGGATGCAAGCCAAGCCAGGTCAGGGAGAGATAGTCAGTGCTGGACTCCAAGCTGCCATGTTTTTTTGATGATCTTGGTAAGGTATTAAAGTCAATTGTATTGTTTGTTTCTTGGTGTGGCAACTTGGAGGCCAGTCAGGTAAAGCACTACATTCGTTAACATATTGTAATCTTTGTGTGTTTAAAGGGGAAGGCTTCCATTTGTATAAATTGCCTTGAGCCTCAGCCATTTAGTAGTTAACTTGCTGTATATTTGTATTGAAGCTTTGTGTGGCTTGACTGTGTGCTGTGCCTTTTCACTAAAATCTAACTTGAGTGCTATGTGTTCACTAAGGAGGAAATTCCAATTTGTATATACACTAAATGACCGATAGGGGGTGCTGTGTTGAAGCCATTGTGCCTCCATCTTGGCACTCCCACACCATGTAAAACATATTTTGGAAGCTAGTCAAATGCATTTGTTAATGTCTAAATTTGTTTTTGCCATATTTATTCTACTACAGACACCTTTCTGCATACCTTTAAATTATATTATGTAAGCTAAACAAACATTTCAAATATCAAAACATTTTCCTAAAGACGACAATAGTATGTTCATTACCGGAGATAAATAACGAAGTGCGCACCTCACCGGAACGCCCTACAAACACTAAAGTCAAAATGGGAGCCACTTAGAAAAACTACAAATTCTAGTTCATTTTTCAAAAAACAAGCCTGAAACTCTTTCTAAAGACTGTTGACATCTACTGGAAGCCCTGGGAACTGCAATCTGGGAGGATTTCCATTGATTTCCCCATAGACAGGCATTTTAAATGGTGTCACCTCCAAAACGATTTCCCCTGCTATATCAGTACTGTTATACTCACATACATTATGCTAACAGTTTTGGAAACTTTAGAGTGTTTTCTATCCAATACTACCAATTATATTCATACCCTAGCATCTGGGCCTGAGTAACAGGCAGTCTACTTTGGGCACCTCAAAAATCCAAAATGTGCCCTTGGTTTAAGGGCAGCGCAGATTAAATGTACTGTTGCGTAACAATCACATTCTGGAATGGAGAGAACATTCTAACATCATGTGCATAAAAAAACCATTAGAGATATTTGGAACTCACACATAAAAGGGTATATATATATATATATATATATATATATATATACACTGCTCAAAAAAATCAAGGGGACATTTCCAAGTCAATCACACTTCTGTGAAATCCAACTATCCACTTAGGAAGCAACACTGATTGACAATAAATTTCACATGCTGTTGTGTAAATGGAATAGACAGGTGGAAATTATAGGCAATTAGCAAGACAACCCCAATAAAGGAGTGGTTCTGCAGGTGGTGACCACAGACCACTTCTCAGACCACAAATGTGCATGTGTCTGCTCAAACGGTCAGAAACAGACTCAATGAGGGTGGTATGAGAGCACCGACGTCCACAGGTGGGGGTTGTGCTTACAGCCCAACACCGTGCAGGACGTTTGGCATTTGCCAGAGAACACCAAGATTGGCAAATTCGCCACTGGCGCCCTGTGATCTTCACAGATAAAAGCAGGTTAACACTGAGCACATGTGACAGACGTGACAGGGTCTGGAGATGCCGTGGAGAACGTTCTGCTGCCTGCAACATCCTCCAGTATGACCGGTTTGGCGGTGGGTCAGTCATAGTGTGGCGTGGCAATTCTTTGGGGTGCCGCACAGCCCTCCATGTGCTCGCCAGAGGTAGCCTGACTGCCATTAGGTACCAAGATGAGATCCTCAGACCCCCTGTGAGACCATATGCTGGTGCGGTTGGCCCTGGGTTTCTCCTAATGCAAGACCATGCTAGACCTCATGTGGCTGGAGTGTGTCAGCATTGATGCTATGGACTTGCCCGCCCGTTCCCCAGACCTGAATCCAATTGAGCACATCTGGGACATCATGTTTCGCTCCATCCACCAATGCCACGTTGTACCACAGACTGTCCAGGAGTTGGCGGATGCTTTAGTCCAGGTCAGGAGACCATCTGCCACCTCATCAGGAGCATGCCCACGCATTGTAGGGAGGTCATACAGGCATGCAGAGGCAACACGCACTACTGAGCCTCATTTTGACTCGTTTTATGGACATTGCATCAAAGTTGGATCAGCCTGTAGTGTGGTTTTCCACTTTAATTTTGAGTGTGACTCCAAATCCAGACCTCCATGGGTTGTTAAATTTGATTTCCATTGATATTTTTTTGTGATTTTGTTGTCAGCACATTCAACTATGTAAAGAAAATGTATTTAATAAGAATATTTCATTCATTTAGATCTAGGATGTGTTATTTTAGTGTTGCCTTTATTTTTTTGAGCAGTGTATATTATTTTTTTACGACAACTACAAATAAGTGCAATCTCAAAGTGTACTTACCAGATACTGCACCTAACCTAAGTTTCATACCATTATGGCCACTCAATCCTTCCAAACTTACACTTCACCTCACTCATCCTCATCTTATATTTCAGCTGAATTTCTGTCAACATGGCCAGTCATGGTCTAGAATACCACAGTAGCTTTCCGGCCCATGCCTCAATACTCTGGTACCGCAGAGGAAGCTTCCGTAATACCCAACTGTAAAAGAAGGATCAATCATTGAGCCATGCTTCTAAGCCTCTGTCTGCTAAGCAAATAGGTAATGTAGTGTAAATAATGCTTAAAAATCTCCAGGATTATCCCCCATGCTTTTAATGTGGGGCTGCGGACCATCTAGAGCAAACTGAGCAGAATACTAAAAAGACTTTGAGCAAAGAGACTTGTTTAATGAGATTAAGGGCAACTTTTACACGGAGAGTTTATCTCTGTCTTCTCTATTATCACCCTACATGTTTCATTTCCCAAAGCAAGCCTGTCACGCAGCTTAGTGCTGAAATAATTTTCCATTATTAATTGAGTTGGAGAGATGCCCCTTCTTAAACAGCGCTGACCACACTTTATTGTCTATGCTATCGAGGAGTATTTTTATACATTTTAACCGTTTACGGAGTTTGTCTTGCAGCTAATTGAAATAACCTCATCCTAAGGTCCTTTTTGTAAGGAATTGGAGGTCTTAACCTACGGTCCATCATACATCTCTTGATTCACATTCCCTCATTTTAAGTACTTGCAAACATTGCTCGCTAAATGCTTGTAATTATCTCACCTTCAATTTCGAGAAGGAGAGTACCAGATAATTTCTCTGAAACAACCCCAAAATGTAATATAATCCGTAGGTGATATTTGCAAAGCATGGACGAGGGTGGCCTTGTGGCTTTGTGAAGAAGTCACTTTATTGTCCTGGACTGAACTGAGAACATGACACAAGCAGTAAATCAGCAATCAGCAAACAATTCTGGAAACAATTTTCACTTGTTAGATTTAAAGCATAGGGCACATGTATCCTTCCAGACCTAGAAAACAAAACAAACCAACTTCACTTATGTAAGTACTGTACACTGTGAATAAGTGAGGATAGAAAGATAATGTGAGTAGCCTTTACCTGCCACACAGAGCATGTTTGTTTGAGAGCAGAGAGGAGCAGAAGAATAATCTTTATGGTCCAGTTTTTAACAAGTACTCATTAAATTGTTGCTAGTGGTTGTACTAAAATATACTGTAATTTCACAAGTTGCTTATGTTTACATTGTAAGCCTAGCTAGTCAATGCATTTAGCTAGCTAGTAGAAGCATTTCCTTAACGGTTGATGGCTATGCCAGACATCCCGATGGCTATAGTGTAGCAGCCCAATTCTGCTACTTTTTCAATAATTTGTCTTTTGACCAGTCAGATCAGCTCTGAAATCGTATGTGAAAAGATGTTATTTGTCAAAAGCCCAATTAGTGGAATAAAGATCAGAATTGGGTATCCCTGTGTAAACACAACCTAAGAGCCAAATATGCCAATTGTGTCCCCCCCATTAGAATTGATATGGATGACTCTCAGGAACAATACGATCACATACTGCAGATGCCCACCAATAGCAGAGAGGGAATTCCCTCTGCTCTGTCTGATTGCCCATGGTGATACGCTGATGAGAGGAGTGGTGAGTGTCCATTAAGGAGTCTGACAACCTCAGGGTCATTGGCACTATTCATCTAAATTCCCCCTCCATTGGCAGCCTTCCTACAGGTAGATAAGCATCAGGCATAGATGCCCTATTGCTTACCTCTGTAGCGCTGAAGGGAACTGTAGCCTTACACTGATATGCCTTTTCAAAAAAAAATCTGTGTGGCATATAACAACGCCAAAATCCAGTTTCCACATCAAGATTCCTGTATTCTGAGCAAGAAAATAGCAGGGCCTTTGAGGAGACCTGTGATTTAGACAATATACTTCATATCACTGGAGGAGATGAGTAATGATTAGGTCCATTCAACACCTCACTGTGCCCAAATATGTGTCTGACAGCTCGGAGGCCTCGCTGCTCCAGCAGAATGAGTATTTCAGCTAGTTGTTTTCTCAGCTCAGAGAGTGGGCTTTTTTTCCAGGGTTTGAATAAAATTGATCTCTGCTGGGTGAGTTTCTGCTCCCAGTGCTTTCTGCTGGAGAAAATGTGGGACACGCGGAGTGCATCAGAGGTCCTGAGGAGAGAAAATAAATCATGGAAAGACTTCAAGCATGCATTTTGGAAAGGGGGCGGAGATATAGAGAAGCCTCTCAAAGCCACTACTACACTACTGAGTAGTGGATACAACAAGAAGAGATTAAGTGGGGAGATGGTGATGGTGAAGTGGAGGGTAAGACCAGATCACACATGATGTTACTTCACCAGGTCTCAGTGACAGAAGATGACTCGGAGTCAGAACTGACAATGAACAGCTTTTTGAGATATTGTGGGATGTTTGGAAGATATGGAAACACACCAGAATGATGGACATCCAGGTGCAGCGCCCCTCTGTCTCTCTACATGTAGGCCATCTATTTGATACTGTCTGGTCCAAACAAGTGACATTGTTGCCGCACATAGCATTAAATGCAAGGGAATCCAGCGAGCATGTGGCATCCCTTCACACACAAGCGCAAACAGAAATCAGAACCATGGACAGTCACATCATATTTAGCTTCTGTTGATTGGACTAAATTGTTTTTTGGAATCTTTTAATTGTCACTGTTTTAGACTAAGCAGAGGTGATTTGATGATGTTTAAATGTTGAAGTTTAAATGGTGCTGGAATAGTGGAGGCAGCTCCTGTTTTCTTTGCAACTTGCGGTAAATCTATGTGGTTCTAAATCAATAGTTGTTTAGTGGTCCAAAAATGTCTTAAACATTAACTTGACCATGCTGTAGATCATGTAACTGTCTATTACATGCGATATGTGTCATGGACTTCACCGGACAGAGGTTGCTATCACGTTTTGTGTGGTTGAATTGATTCTGCCACTGTTTTCTTATTGTCTTTGCCTTAAGGCCTATATATCACGATTAAAAGGCATATGAATTAACAGCAAAAAACACAGCTATGACAACATACAGTTTAGGTTGTTATATGTTTTTTTGTTAGGGGGGCATGGTTTCCCCAATGATTTTATCAACGCACTGCTACAGGTCTCCATACGTGTCCAGTGTCCACCACTCACCCATCATGATGTCCTTGGTGACAGACTGCAGCACCACCTTCTCAAACATGTTCTCCACCAGGAGGAAGTTCTCAAAGATCAGCTCCTGGAAGAGGGAATACAATGTTAATCCTTGAGTCAGATGACAGACTGAGCATTACCAGTTCTACAATGACTGAACCTACATGCATTACCAGAAGCTGATTCCAGTCCAAGGACAGAAAGGACAGCAGTGTAGTGATTCTATCTATAAATTGACTACTACTGATTGACTACTATTCTTCAAGTGAGAACACACAAATGCTAGGGGGAACAACGGCCCACAATGCAATGGGGCAGCTGGCCACTACCTGTGGGCACTCCTAAATTCTCAGGGCATAGCCAATCAGATGCTGATCTCAGTTAGGCTAGACTGGGGTAGACTAAAGGCTTGGACATAAACCATTCAGAGTGTTATTAAAAGCCATGGCATTAGCTTGGAAAATTCTCAGGGCATAGCCAATCAGATGCTGATCTCAGTTAGGCTAGACTGGGGTAGACTAAAGGCTTGGACATAAACCATTCAGAGTGTTATTAAAAGCCATGGCATTAGCTCCTAAATTCTCAGGGCATAGCCAATCAGATGCTGATCTCAGTTAGGCTAGACTGGGGTAGACTAAAGGCTTGGACATAAACCATTCAGAGTGTTATCAAAAGCCATGCCATTAGCTTGGACACAGTGTAACAGCGTTCGTCTGTTGAAAGAGAGTCGGACCAAAATGAGGCGTGGTGGTTACTCATGTTCTTTAATGAAAATAAGGAACGATACATGAAATAACTTAATATACAAAACAAGAAACAAAACGCGAAAACCTATACAGCCTATCTTGTGACAACAAACACAGAGACAGGAACAATTACCCACAAAACACACAGTGAAACCTAGGCTACCTAAATATGGTTCCCAATCAGAGACAACGAGAATCACCTGACTCTGATTGAGAACTGCCTCAGGCAGCCATAGCCTATGCTAGACACCCCTACTCAGCCGCAATCCCAATGCCTACTAAAACCCCAATACGAAAACACAACAAAATAAACCCATGTCACACCCTGGCCTGACCAAATAAATAACGAAATCACAAAATACTAAGACCAAGGCGTGACACACAGAGAATAAAATGCCTTCCCCTGGCAGTGCTCAAGCAGGATTATAAATATCCACTGGCTGGGTTAATGAGGTGTGCCATGCATGTGGGCCTATATTTATTTTTGGACACTCAGGCCAGGTACAACATCGGTCTCTGTTTCTGATAATGACTTTATAATAGATTATTAAAATCATTGGGGACTAGGGAAATGGGTAAATGAGGATGTGAGGTGTAGCTAAGGGATCAGAGTTGGGCACAAACCCTGAACGATAGAGTTTAACTACCTGCTGTAATAATGTTTGTGTATAAATCTTGCCTTAACAAAAGGAACACCTCTTGGGTGTCTTATGGCCGTAATAGGCCCTTAAACACCAGAGCACTCATCCATTTGCTACCCTCCTAGCTCAAGGATATACACATTAACAGGTCAAGGTTATTATAGTTTTGTGTTTTTATATTAGTTTTTATTTCTATTAGTTTTTCAAATAAAATCTTTAATTCAGTTTAGTTTCAGTTGTATAAAAATATAATATTTTGTTTTTATAGGATTTAGTTTGTTTTAGTTTGAGCGCCGGCTCCAAGGGTCGTGTGTTCAAAATTAAACAGTTTGATTATTTCGTTTTAGTGTTAGGGACAGAAAGCATGTGTCCGTAGCCAGGACGCTCAAGATCTACTGCGAAATTTGCCATCCTTCCAGGTAAGCAGGATGTACGGAATTACTTAAAAAAGGGCCACTAGGGGCAACGGTGAGAGCTATTACCATAAGCCGCAATGGTCGCTTGTTCTATCCCAGTGCTAAGCACTTGTTTATGTTTTAACACTATCCCAAACTTTAACCCTTACCTTAACCATTCCAAATGAATTCCTAAACTTAACCTTTGAAATTTGACATTCATGAACAAATGTCAGATTCTGCAGTGAGACTGTGAGAGCTTGTTAGCGTGGGAAGTTAGGAGCCATTTGGGTTGTATAGTTTTTTGGGATGTCACTTCTTGCAACTGGTGGGCAGTAATACATAAGGTAATGGGTCAGGTCATAGGTTGGGTTAACCCTTCTCATGAGTCATTCCACGTCCCTTTTGATTACCTGAGGTGATTTGGTCAAGTGTGAAACGCTCTGTCTAGAAACAATTGATACTTGATTACGATATGTTTTGGAAATGTTGAACACAAGTTAATTATCATCCCAAAATAACTTGGATAAGATACACTTACTGGTTTACCACAGATTTCCACTGAGTTTTTTTGTGTAACACAGCTTCGAACCGACAGGTTTTTTAGTTCCCTCCCAAGTTTCCATTAGCTCAGGAAGTTCAATGCAAAACACCTCGGTGGGAATATGTGTTAAAATGGCACACAGTAAGTGTATATTTTATATTTGTAAAATACTTCTGGGGAGATAAGAAAGTATAATTTTGGATGTTTCCTAAATGCATTGCACTCTGTAATTATTAATGGTTAATGGTTGAGCGTCGGGACAGCTGTACAAATTAGCCCCGCTGTGGTCAATAGTTTAAATGAGAACCCAATGGCTGTACAGCCTTGGGTTTTCAAGAGCTAAGGTTGTTAGGTTTAAATTATAAAGTCAATATCAATGTGAATTGGATTTAAAAGGAATAGCATTAAGACTGGTGCAAAGAATATGGTGGAAGGAATCTCTTGCCCATGTTTACACCAATCCAATGCTTTTAAACTATTTATTTTTTTACTTTTTACCCATAGTTTAGAAAAAGAAAATTTTGGAACATTCATGATTTTTTATTTTAGTTACTGTTAGAGTCAAAGAAGTTTCAATATAGTTTTACAAACAGATTTGTCAATTGTTTTACTTCAGTTCACAAAAGGAGTCATGCTGAGACCAAGGTATTTTACAGATACCCTTCAATATACACTAGACACATCCAATATTCACATCAATAGACAGAAAGCAAAACACAATCATAAACTATTACATTCTTCAGTGAAATGTTCCTCAATCCTCCTGAATTGCCCTAGAGGCACCAATTCATCACATTTTAGAGATCCTTGGAGATTATTCCACAAATGGTGCAAAAAAATAAGATCTCCAGTTAGCCATCCCTGAAACCAGGTCTGGTATCTCGTATGTATGTAACGGCTGTTGGAAGGAGAGGACCAAGATGCAGCGTGGTACGTGTTCATGATTTTTATTAAACTGAACACTGAAATAACAACGAGAACGAACAAAACCGAAACAGTGCTGTGTGGCGCAGACACAAAAACAGAAAACAACTACCCACAATAAACAGGTGGGAAAAGGCTACCGAAGTATGGTTCTCAATCAGAGACAACGATAGACAGCTGCCTCTGATTGAGAACCACACCTGGCCAAACACACAGAAATAGAAAACAGAACACAAAACATAGAATGCACACCCCAACTCATGCCCTGACCAAACCAAAATAGAGACAAAAAAGGGATCTCTAAGGTCAGGGCGTGACAGTTACAATTAAGTAAGGTACAGTGGACATTTCTGCAGGAGGGCTTTATATACAAAAAGAGTGCAATGCATCAATCTACAAGACTTTACAAATGGCCAGCTTACTTTCTAATAGGTTCAGTACACATCATTGCATTCTCTATCTCCCGTAATAAAGCACAGTACAGTGGCAGCTGCATTCATATAGACAATATTGCCATTGTCTAACCGGTATCAATGTCGACTGAATTATTTGTTTTCTGCCATATAATGAAAGGCACGATCTATTCCTATAAAATAAGCCCATTTTAATTCTTAATTTCTTAACTAACTCATCAACATGCTTTGTCACGCCCTGACCTGAGTATTCTTTGTTTTCTTTATATATTTTGGTTAGGTCAGGGTGTGATATGGGTGATGTATGTGTTTTTTTACTGTCTCAGGGTTTTATAGGTTTATGGGGTGGTATACCATCTATGTGTTTATGTATGTCTATGGTTGCCTAGATTGGTTCTCAATTAGAGGCAGCTGTTTATCGTTGTCTCTGATTGGGAACCATATTTAGGCAGCCATCTTCTTTGGGTATTTTGTTGGTTATTGTCTATGTGATGTTACATGTCTGCACTGTTTATATATAGCGTCACGTTTGTTTAAGTGTTCTTCATTAAATATAGAACATGTATTCCTATCACGCTGCGCTTTGGTCTCCTCTTTACGACGATCGTGACATGCTTATTGAAAGACAGCTGTTCTTCAATCCAGATTCCCAGATAGTTATAAATGGGACTTATTTGGCAAAAACAACCTTGGAACTGTATTTAATGAATACATTATCACCGGACTCCATATTATTTCCCTTCTACCTTTTCCTACGCATAAATGGTGAGACTATATGTTCTGTTTGTGGGACTTGTTTTATTCAATTCCTCGCCTAGAGTTATGACTTTGATTATACAGCAGGTGCCAAACTTGTATGCATTACTGATTTGAATACACACCCACCCAGTCAGTGTCACACATTTCCACACCTTCAGTAGTGTAAAGGCACAGATACTCCAGTAGCGTTTGCTGGCTGAGAGTACTTCGCACCACTGAACAGAGTGCCAGACCGAATCTACATATAGAAAAGGGCGAAACTGGCTGGTGATCCCTAAAACACATGAGAATGGTGAACGAATGGTCAACATTCACTGTGCGATGTTTTCTCCTCTAGACTTCGCCTAATTATCTCGGTCCAATTAAACTGGTTAGCAGCTGTCTGTCTGACTACCTCTGAGTCTGCCAATCCACCGCTGGGCACTACCAGACCTGTCAACTTAACATTCTTTATTGATTTACCCAGAAACAAGCACACCATGAAATTACACTAATAGGCCACCCATGAAGGCACATAATAAACTTGAACTAAACAGCTATTATGGCTATTATGAGAATCACAATTTTCTCATTATGATCATCACCAACACTAACCATGTATTGTTTGTCTAATCCCACACAAAATATGGAAAACAATATCTCTATTTTCTCCTATACCCCATGAGGAACACTGCAGGAGGTTGAGCCTTGGGGGTGAAATTGACTATGCAATATAGATAATGGAGAAGGTGGAGAACTTTGGGGAATGATGGAAGTACTCTCTCTCCCCTCAGAGTGCAGAGAGAGAGAGAGAGAAAGTCAGACACTATGACAACACCACTCGACCAGCTCAACTTGGCCCACTAGCTGATACAAAATTAAAACCCCAATTTAATTAGCAGCTTTATCGTTAGCATGACTGACTTCTAGATTCTAGATACTGTTCAGTTTCAGTCTGTCTCTCTCTGCCAGTGGGTGGGGGCTTTGAAAGTAATTAGCTGACTGATTAATGCCTCGACTGGATACCTGCCCATGGGAAGGAAAACTGTGTAGTTCAAAAACGATAGAATTACACATGCAAAACAGTGCAGGTATTAGCAATTATCACTGGGGGGAAGAGCTCTACATTTTTAAAAATATAATTCCAACACTATGGTTGTTCAGATTGTGGGTGTATTACAGCTTTGGAGTTAGGAAATAAAATAATTACTAACTGCCATCAGTCTGTCTTTTGCCACAGCTTGCACCCTGTCCCCTTGCACCTATCTCCTCCAGCTCAGCCACCACTGTCTGTTAGGAAAGAAACCATGCAGGAAAAAGTGTTCAAGAAGACAAAGATGACATGGAAAGTGGATTTAGATTTCAGCATGATTTCAGATTTCAGCTTTAGAACACTACACACTGACCTTGTATACATGTGGTACATTGTGTTTGTTTCTCAATGTTATTTCATTACTTAAATCAGGTCAAAATGTATTTGTCACATACACATGGTTAGCAGATGTTAATGCGAGTGTAGCGAAATGCTTGTGCTTCTAGTTCCGACAATGCAGTCATAACCAACGAGTAATCTAACCTAACAATTCCACAACTACTACCTTATACTGTACACACAAGTGTAAAGGGATAAAGAATATGTACAGAAAGATATATGAAAGAGAACGGCATAGGCAAATGCAGTAGATGGTATCGAGTACAGTATATACATACGAGATGAGTAATGTAGGGTATGTAAACAAAGTGGCATAGTTTAAAGTGGCTAGTGATACATGTATTACATAAAGATGCAGTAGATGATATAGAGTACAGTATATACATATACATGAGATGAGTAATGTAGGGTATGTAAAATTATATTAAGTGACATTGTTTATTAAATTGGCTAGTGATACATTTTTTGCATCAATTTCCATCAATTTAAATTATTAAAGTGGCTGGAGTTGAGTCAGTATGTTGGCAGCAGCCACTCAATGTTAGTGGTGGCTGTTTAACAGTCTGATGGCCTTGCTTTGATGCACCTGCTTTGATGCACCTGTACTGACCTCGCCTTCTGGATGATAGCGGGGTGAACAGGCAGTGGCTCGGGTGGTTGTTGTCCTTGATGATCTTTATGGCCTTCCTGTGACATCGGGTGGTGTAGGTGTCCTGGAGGGCAGGTAGTTTTCCCCCGGTGATGTGTTGTCCAGACCTCACTACCCTCTGGAGAGCCTTACGGTTGTGGGTGGAGCAGTTGCCGTACCAGGTGGTGATACAGCCCGACAGGATGCTCTCGATTGTGCATCTGTAGAAGTTTCTGAGTGCTTTTGGTGACAAGCCGAATTTCTTCAGCCTCCTGAGGTTGAAGAGGTGCTGCTGCGCCTTCTTCACAACGCTGTCTGTGTGGGTGGACCATTTCAGTTTGTCCGTGATGTGTACGCCGAGGAACTTAAAACTTACTACCCTCTCCACTACTGTCCAGTCGATGTGGATAGGGGGGTGCTCCCTCTGGTGTTTCCTGAAGTCCACAATCATCTCCTTTGTTTTGTTGACGTTAAGTGTGAGGTTATTTTCCTGACACCACACTCCGAGGGCCCTCACCTCCTCCCTGTGGGCCGTCTCGTCGTTGTTGGTAATCAAGCCTACCACTGTAGTGTCGTCCGCAAAATTGATGATTGAGTTGGAGGCGTGCATGGCCACGCAGCCGTGGGTGAACAGGGAGTACAGGAGAGGGCTCAGGATGCACCCTTGTGGGGCCCCAGTGTTAAGGATCAGCGGGGTGAAGATGTTGTTACCTACCCTCACCACCTGGGGGTGGCCCGTCAGGAATTCCAGTACCCAGTTGCACAGGGCGGGGTCGAGACCCAGGGTCTCGAGCTTGATGACGAGTTTGGAGGGTACTATGGTGTTAAATGCTGAGCTGTAGTTGATGAACAGCATTCTCACATCGGTATTCCTCTTGTCCAGATGGGTTAGGGTCGTGTGCAGTGTGGTTGCAATCGAGTCGTCTGTGGACCTATTGGGGCGGTAGGCAAATTGGAGTGGATCTAGGGTGTCAGGTAGGGTGGAGGGGATATGGTCCTTGACTAGTCTCTCAAAGCACTTCATGATGACGGAATTGAGTGCTACGGGGCGGTAGTCGTTTAGCTCAGTTACCTTAGCTTTCTTGGGAACAGTAACAATGGTGGTCCTCTTGAAGCATGTGGGAACAGCAGACTGGGATAAGGATTGATTGAATATGTCCGTAAACACACCAGCCAGCTGGTCTGCGCATGCTCTGAGGACGCGGCTGGGGATGCCGTCTGGACTTGCAGCCTTGCGCGGGTTAACACGTTTAAATGTTTTACTCACGTTGGCTGCAGTGAAGGAGTGTCCGCAGGTTTTGGTAGCGGGCCGTGTCAGTGGCACTGTATTGTCCTCAAAGCAAGTAAAAAGTTATTTAGTCTGTCTGGGAGCAAGACATCCTGGTCCGCGACAGGGCTGGTTTTATTTTTGTAATCCGTGATTGACTGTAGACCCTGCCACATACCTCTTGTGTCTGAGCCGTTGAATTGCGACTCTACTTTTTCTCTATACTGACGCTTATTAGCTTGTTTGATTGCCTTGCGGAGAGAATAGCTACACTGTTTGTATTCGGTCATGTTTCCGGCCACCTTGCCCTGGTTAAAAGCAGTGGTTCGTGCTTTCAGTTTTGCACGAATGCTGCCATCAATCCATGGTTTCTGGTTTGGGAATGTACTCCTGGCTGTTTCCATGGCATCACAGCTAAATGACCCTGTTGACTTAGTCCCTTTCAATCAGCCTTTATTAAATCTATCATAAATCTCAGTCAACCTTGACTGTGCTCTATGTGTGTGTGTGCTCCATGTGCACATTGGTTGAATAGCGAGGTATCGTCAGTGTTCCCTTACCGTTGCAAGTCCAAAAATCCTCCATTTTGTTTATTTGTGTGTGTTTTTATTTATTGTGAATATGTCTATTTATCTGCATACCGCTATGCGTTTGACTTCAAGCCTGTCATGAAGTTTATAAGGGCTCTGAATAAAATATGTTATCTGATGAGCTGCAAACCATTCCTTTGAAGTTCTTACAGGCGCCAGGGGAACATTGGCTAGAGTAATTGCATGGTGCACACACCCTTCCTTTGTATTTAATCAATATCTCCCTTTATCAGCTGAGGCCTAAGGGGATGGACTATGAATGAGAACAAATCATCAGCATTTATGGTAAGTACTCCTTGACTGGAGGGCAGGTGTGTGGTGTAAAAGGCACTACCACTACTTATCTAAAAGTGTGTCCTTAGTATATCAAACATTAGTCTATTAGTTGTCTATGAATGTTTCTCACAACGTTTGTTTCTTATGACAATGTTTTCTGTAGACAGCTGTAAATATTTGATCAGTATGTGGAAAGAAGGCTGTTCAAGTTTCCAGTTTTAGCTGTATGTACAGGATACACATGGTATACACCAATCACCAAAATGCTTACTTACAGGGTTCCTTCTCGACAGTGCAACAAAATTAAGAAATAAGAAAAGATAAGAATACAAACATAAAGTAAATGGCTCAGTAGACTAGAATAAACATTTTAGCATAAGTATAATACTGGAAGCACAATTTATAGTCCAATATTTGAACGTGTTTTGGGGAAGGGGGGATTTGGGGGAAAGTGTTTATATTGGAGTATTTTCCAAAAATAATAAGTCTGATAGCAGCAGTTGTGATGTGTGTACAACATGAATGTATATGTGTGTATATGTGTGTGAATGTATGTGTGTGTATGTATATGTGTCTGTGGGTGTAAGTGAGTGCATGTGTGCTAAGGTGCGGAAAGTCCATGCAAGTGGTCAGTCTAGTTCAAGTCTTCAGCAGTCTGAGCCTGTTGGTATCAGACCTCATGCTCCGACACCGTCTGCCCGACGGTCCCAGTGATGTACTGGGCGATCTTCACCACACGCTGTAGTGCCTTATGGCCATGGACAGAGTCATTCCAGTACCAGGCCGTGATGCAACCAGACGGTGTCGGAGCACACTCTCAATGGTGCAAGCAGTAGTATTTGGAGAGAACCCGGGGTGGCATGCCAAATTTCTTCATCCGCCTTACAAGAGTGGTGGTGTTGTTGGTCCATGTCAAATCCTCGGTGATGTGGACGCTGAGGAACTTCAAACTGCTGACTCATTCTACTGCAGTCCCGTTGATGTGGATTGTGGCATGTTCCCTCCTCTGCTTCCTGAAGTCAACAATCAACTCCTTTGTTTTGCTGATGTTGAAGGAGAGGTTGTTGTCTCAGCCCCAGAGCATGGCAGTTAACCCACTTACCTCCTCCCTATAGGTCAACTTGTTGTTGGTTATCAGGCCCGCAACTGTGGTTTCATCAGCAAAGCTTGATTATGGAGTTGATGTCTTGCAAAAGGAATGCAGTCAAGGGTGAACAGCAGAGGGCCGAGGACACACCCCTGGGGTGCCCCTGTGTTAAGAGTCTGTGTGGAGGAGATGCTTTCGCCAATCCTCACAGCCTGTGATCTGCCCATCAGGAAGTCCAGGATCCAGTTGCAGAGGGTGGTGTCCAGAGCCAGGGCTCTGAGCCTGGTGTCGAGCTTGGAGGGAAGAATAGTGTTGAATGCTGAACTTTAGTCAATGACCTCCATTCTCACATAGATATTCCTCTTATCCAGATGTGTTAGGGCCATGTGAATAGCGATGGAAATGGCATCTTCCGTGGATCTGTTGGAGCAGTGGGCAACATGGTGATAGTAATTTGGGCATGTCAACTTGTTTTTCTTGGACACTGGGGTGATGGTGGTCTCCTTGAAGCAGTTGGGGACTACAGCCTGGGACAGGGACAAGTTGAAATGTCAGAGAAGAACTCCACCAGATCAGCATACACTCTGAGGATGCGGCCAGGGATGCCATCAGGACTGGCGGCTTTGTGAGCATTCACTCTTTTGAGAGTTTTCATCACGTCAGCCTCGGTGAGCAAAAACACCTGGTTAAGCAGCAAGAGTCTTCCTGGATGGCTCGATATTGTCTGTCTCAAAGAGAGGATAGAATGTGTTAATTAAGCTTGTCTGGGAGGAAGGCTTCGGTGGGCACCACAGCTGGATTTGCCTCTGTCGTCTATGATAGTCTGTAGTCCTTGCCACATGCGATGCGAGTCTGAGTTGTCGAACATCAATTCATGTTTGAGTCTGTATGGTCTTTTGCATCCCTAATGAATTTGCGGAGCTTGTACCTGCTTGCCTTGTATGCATCCTGCGCCACTGAGACATCGGGGTTTGTTCTGCTGACATTTAATGCTGCAGTACATTCTTTCGGCATGGTATGGATATGTCCATTCATCCAGGGTTTTTGGTTGGGGTATGTTCGGATTGTTATTGTGGTAAAACATCTTCAACACAATACCTAATGAAGCCTGTGACTAACAATGTATCTTTGAACATATTCCAATCTGTATTCTCAAATTAGTCCTGCAGCATTGAATCTGCCTCCTGTGTCCAGCGCATCACTATTCTCTGTGTTGGTGGCTGCCTCTTGAGTTGCTGCTGCTTGTAGGCGGGGAGTAGGAACAGAGAGGCTTGATCTTAATGGTAGGCTTTGTCAAAGAGGTGGGGCTTCTTGAGGGACTGAAAGCCATGTCACTGAAGCTCTGGAGCTTTGACAAGGTGGCCTGCTGTGGTGGAATGGAGTGCGCAAGGGGCGGAAGTAGTTTGCCGACAATGGAGAACAGAGTCCTAGTTCTTATTGGAGCTGTTGGAGAAGTAGGCAGACCTGGCAGCACTAAGGGCATCTCTGTAGATGAAGAGGTGGAGTTTGTGGGCTTCAGCATGGTCAGTGAGCCCAGACTTCCTGCTCAGGTGCTCCAGGCGGCCAGCTTGCTTCAGGGAGCACATGTTGGTGATATTTTTGAAGAATTTGTTAACAACGTGCTTGGTTAAAATGAATTCCCTCGGTATATGGTGGAGTCTGCATTTTAGCATCAGAAACTCACAGGTCAGATAAACAGGAGATCAATATGTTTTCAACTTCTGTACACCTTCGTCAGGTTTTTATTTAACAAAAATGAGGGATACTTGTATACATTTAAAAATATCCTCTTTTGATTCCGGGAGCAATCAAGATGAGAATACAAAACTTAATTGATAATTTAGCTGCACAAATCTGACCAATCACATCATGTTTAGCTTTGCATTCCCATTATGTGGCATCGATATGAGTCAGAAACATGAATTATAGTGTCAAAATTGACTACAAAGAATAAATAGGATCGTTTTGGCCAAAAAGTCAGTCTCGTCCAAAACTGAGTGTTGTTAAGTAAGTTACTGGAGCACAACATACTGGAGGGTTGGGTATGGTTTACTTAGTGCCTGCCCACTTTAGCCAATGATGCCCAATTGTTCATAGACAACACGTTGTGGTGTGCCTCCAGCTGCCATATAAACATTTGTTGTCAAGTTTGCATATGGGTGAAACGCACTCACATTTCACTTATCAACAGTGCAAAGGTGGCAGGTAGCCTAGCGGTTAAGAGTGTTGGACCAGTAACTGAGCTGTTGCTGGTTCGAATCCTTGAGCCGACTAGGTGAGAAATATGTACCCTTGAGCAAGGCACTTAACCCTAATTGCTCCTGTAAGTTGCACTGGATACGTGTATCTGCTAAATTACTCAAATTTAAATTACTTAAGTAGTACTTTAAAGTATTTTTACTTAAATAGTTTTTTGGGGGTATCTGTACTTTACTGTTGTAATGAACACAATGGGAGACAGAGAGATGGTTTCAAGTGCAGGGCGCAGCAGGTGTTTATTGTGAAGGACCACAGGAGGAGGCAGTCCAGCGGCAGTCCAGGGGCAGGTCATACACAGGGGTCCAAAAAGGCAACAGTACAGGCAGGGAAAAGGCTAGTAACGTCACCTAGGAGATCAGGCAATAGGTTGATAACAGGAAATCCGATAGCCTAAAGTATAGGAAGGGAATAGGCATCTTTAGTGAGGCAGGCAAAAACTACCACACACGGGTGGCTTAAATTACAACGGCACAACCAGTGCTCCAAATAGCAGTGTATCACAAAACAAACAATACCTCACAATGATGTGGTGCAAAGAACTGAACTAAATATGTGTGATAATGACATACAGGTGTGTGAACAGGTGATCAGAATTCAGGTGATTGGGATCTGGAGAGTGAGCTGCTTTCAGGGGATCTATGTGTTTGAGAGTGAGTTGGAAGCAGACTATGCATATTTTGGAACGTTTTTACTTCACTACATTCCAAAAGAAAATAATGTACTTTTTACTCCATATGTTTTCCCTGACACCCAAAAGTACTCATTACATTTTGAATGCTTAGCAGCCCTTGCTGTCTCTGCCTGGCCAGTTCCCCTCTTTCCACTTGGATTCTCTGTCTCTAACCCTATTACAGGGGCTGAGTCACTGGCTTACTGGGGCTCTCTCATGCCGTCCCTGCAGGGAGTGCGTCACCTGAGTGGGTTGATTCACTGTTGTGGTCATCCTGTCTGGGTTGGCGCCCCCCCCCCCCCTTGGGTTGAGATCTTTGTGGGCTATACTCAGCCTTGTCTCAGGATTGTAAGTTGGTGGTTGAAGATATCCCTCTAGTGGTGTGGGGGCTGTGCTTTGGCAAAGTGGGTGGGGTTATATCCTTCCTGTTTGGCCCTGTCCGGGGGTGTCCTCGGATGGGGCCACAGTGTCTCCTGACCCCTCCTGTCTCAGCCTCCAGTACTTATGCTGCAGTAGTTTGTGTCGGGGGGCTAGGGTCAGTTTGTTATATCTGGAGTAATTCTCCTGTCCTATTCGGTGTCCTGTGTGAATCTAAGTGTGCGTTCTCTAATTCTCTCCTTCTTTCTTTCTCTCTCTCGGAGGACCTGAGCCCTAGGACCATGCCCCAGGACTACCTGACATGATGGCTCCTTGCTGTCCCCAGTCCACCTGGCCATGCTGCTGCTCCAGTTTCAACTGACCTGAGCCCTAGGACCATGCCCCAGGACAACCTGACTTGATGACTCCTTGCTGTCCCCAGTCCACCTGACTGTGCTGCTGCTCCAGTTTCAACTGTTCTGCCTTGTTATTATTCGACCATGCTGGTCATTTATGAACATTTGAAAATCTTGGCCATGTTCTGTTATAATCTCCACCCGGCACAGCCAGAAGAGGACTGGCCACCCCACATAGCCTGGTTCCTCTCTAGGTTTCTTCCTAGGTTTTGGCCTTTCTAGGGAGTTTTTCCTAGCCACCGTGCTTCTACACCTGCATTGCTTGCTGTTTGGGGTTTTAGGCTGGGTTTCTGTACAGCACTTTGAGATATCAGCTGATATACGAAGGGCTATATAAATAAAATTTGATTTGATTGATTGATTGACAGGAAAATGGTCCAATTCACACATTTTCAAGAGAACATCCCTGGTCATCTCTACTGCCGCTGTTCTGTCGGACTCACTAAACACAAATTATTAGTTTGTAAATTATGTCTGAGTGTTGGAGTGTGCCCCCAGGCTATCCGTAAATACAATAAAAACACGAAAATTGTGCCTTCTGGTTTGCTTATACAAGGAATTTCAAATAATTTATACTTTTACTTTTACAATTCATAGTACTTAAGTATATTTTATCAATTGCATTTACTTTTGATTCTTAAGTATATTTAAAACCAGATATTCTAGACTTTTACTCAAGTAATATTTAACTGAGTGACTTTAACTTGAGTAATTTTCTATTACGGTATCTTTACTTTTACTCACATTAATTTGTTAAAAATACTAACAACATAATTCCACTTTGACATTATGGGGTGACACAATCACAGTTTAATCAATTTGCAGGCTGTAACACACCAAAATGTATGCCTCATCAAAATTATATCTCAGTGATCTACTGACAGTTCTTCGGACGTCATGGTAAAGTTTCTGCTCTGACATGCATTGTCAGCTGGGGGACCTTGTATAGACAGGTGTGTTTATTTCTAAATCATGTCCAAACAATTGTGTTAGCCACAGACATACGCTGCCATGCCCATCAGTCGTTGGCAAACACCTCAGACAGGCTGGTCTCATAGACAGCGATCCAGGACACTCAAGTTAGTATGATACTGTATGTTACGTTTGGTATGGTTACATAAAAAATTTAAGGAGGGTGGTTGTCGAAGCAGGGGTGGGTGGGTGTATAACACGAATGTCTAGCAATCTAAAGGTTTTGTGTTCAAATCTCATCACGGTCAACTTAAGAATTTTTGCTAATTGGCAACTTTGGAAATATTTAGTGCTTTTTAAGCTGCTTTTCAATTACTTGGCATGTTACCTAACCTTAACCCTGTAACCTAACTCTTAACCCTAACCTTATCCCTAACCTTAACAACATTAGCCACTTGGCTAACATTAGCATTAGCCACCTAGCTAATGTTAGCCATAACACATTGGAATTAGTAACATATTATACATATTGAAAATTCATAACATACTGTACAACTAGCAATTTATAACATATCATACGTAGTGGATGATGGACATCAACAAATTACAACCATATCAAACGTAACATATCATACTAATTTGAGTGCCCCAGATTTGATTTACTATGTTACGTCTACCCCTGAGTCCAGGTTGCGTCAGATGGGACAAAAAGTGATTACTAATAAGACAGTACATCACAAGTGTTTAGTAATATCATCCTTTCAATACATGTGTCACTCATCCATTGTTCCTCATTTTTCTACATGTGGGCAGGAGAGATGATTTTCCAATGGAATTCTCTGACTGAAAGACAGGTTGATACTGATGTCAAAATTGAGAAAGACCTAGCACAGGGCATAAAAATTATATAACACACATGTCTTATGTTTTATAGTCTTTTGTTATTATTGAATCGAATGGTACTATCAATGGATGGCACTGCTTCTAAAGCATTATGTGAAGTATGGTTTATTCTACACTGAACTGTTACAATTGAAAGTTATCTAAACACTTTGTCTACATAAGTTTCTACATTTTACTTTTCTCATATTATTTTCTCATTTGCAGAAAAAAGGTCAGTAGCCTACAGAGTGGCATGAGAAAATGCCATCCTCCTGCATTTCGCATTTGCCTGTAGTTACTTTGCCTGCTGGACCCATGGGTTAAGGCAAATTCTGGCATATCCAGGATGGAGTGTCACCCCTTCTGCCACCTAACTGAACCTGTCTCTAACTGGTAATACATCACCCACTGGAGACTTGAAGACAGAACATCACTCAACCGTGCGTGTCAGTGTGTGGTTAGACACCCAAATCCTTAGATTTGTCCAAATAGACAAGTCATGGCCGCTAGCATTTTTTAATGAGGAATGAAGAAGTGGAGTTGCCCTTCAATGTAGTTAAGAAGAATTTTTGGACTTTCTGGTGCGAAGAAGAAAAATCTGAAGTCAATATTTATTAATAAAAAAATGTATTTAACCTTTATTTAACTAGGCAGGTGTCACGCCCTGACCATAGAGAGCCCTTGGTTCTCTATGGTATAGTAGGTCAGGGCGTGACTAGGGGGTGATCTAGTATATATATTTATATGTTGGTGCTATGTGGTTCCCAAATAGAGGCAGCTGTTTATCGTTGCCTCTGATTGGGGATCATATTTAAGTATATATTTCTCCCACCTGTGTTTGTGGGATATTATTTTGTGTTTGTGCATGTGCACCACGTAGTCATGTTTTGGTGTTCGTTTTTGTTTCGCTTAATTTTCACCTTATAATAAAGATGTGGAACTCCATGTAAACTGCGCCTTGGTCCAGTTCTTGTGACAGCAGATCAGTTAAGAACAAATTATTATTTACAATAATGGCCTATCAAATGGCAAAAGGCCTCTTGCGGGTATGGTGGGATTAAAAAAATAAATAACAAATATAGGACAAAACACACATCACGACAAGAGAGACAACACAACACTACATAAAGAGAGACCTAAGATGACAATATAGCATGGCATCAACAAATGACAATACAGCATGGTAGTAACATGACAACAACATGGTAGCAACACAACATGACAGCAGCACATCATGGGAGCAGCACAAAACAGGGTACAAACATTGTTGGGCACAGACAACAGCACAAAGGGCAAGAAGGTAGAGACAACAATACATTAATACGTCAATACAATATGACAAAAATATTTACCAATTCAATTACATAATACAGTTACAACATAAGACAAACAAGACAGCCTGTAGCAGGTTTATTATCAGCCTGGACTGCCTAGTGGTCACTATTCTATTCTGCTGTCAAAAGACAGCGATCACTATCGGCTGTCCAGGCTGATCTATTATCAAAATGTCTCCATCCATTCCATTATAGACCTACTTTTTTGGCAATGTAATAGTGTCACCTTGTGGAATTGTAATTATTTGCAATACAAAATAGATACTACTGTACTTGTTTATAAGTTACATGGTGACATATTGCCATAAAAGCTTATTGTTGTAACATGCAGGCCTACACATGTTTTGTTGTTGAACTGAGTGTGTCTCGTAACCTGTCAGAGGCAGCAAGCCGCAACGCATCCAGCCTCCAAGAAAGCCATGAGAAAATGAAAATGTATGCCAGGGATGGGCAAAATCAGCAATCATGAGGGACCACAGTGGCATGCAGGTCTGCATACCCACATCCATACCCACACATGCAGTCAGAGCCGGCCCTAGCCTTCTTGCTGCAACTCCACACATAGGGCTGAGAGATAATTGTGCAATTTTATAACTAATTTCCTGCAATTCGACTCATTTTGCCATCATTTGAATATGATGTCAATTGGGTCCCCCAGTCGGTAATTTGACCGTTATTATTTCAAGTTTAGATAGCTGGCAAGACTAATCAATATAAAAAATGTTAGCTGACATGGGCTAATTGAGTGACTGACATAACAAGATAAAAACTGCTGATACACAACCAAATTTCAAAAATTGCAGATTCTGTATTCTGATAACTGGTGGGGAGAAAGGCCTCCTCCCCTGATCAGATGTTGCATTCATCAACCAATAGTTGTGTTAAGACAAATTTGGTTTATTAAAAAAATGATTGCTTTTTGTTGGTAATGTATTGTCAAAAGCACAAAGGCAATATTATTTACTGTGTCGATAGAGGAGTAGGCAAGTGTACAATAATAACATAATTTGATGTGCTAGTATTATTTATTTCATGGATGAATTAAATTGTAAATGAAAATATACACGTGATGCTATAGGATAAAAACACATTTGACGTTGTAATACTGTAACGTCCTTCTTCGTTTGTCGAAAGAGAGTCGGACCGAAATGCAGCGTGGTTGTTACTCATGTTCTTTAATGAATGAAATGACGATACATGAAAATAACGTAATATACAAAATACAAAACAACAAACAGAACGTGAAACCTATTACAGCCTATCTGGTGAACACTACACAGAGACAGGAACAATCACCCACGAAATACAAAGCGAAACCAGGCTACCTAAATACGGTTCCCAATCAGAGACGATGAGAATCACCTGACTCTGATTGAGAACCGCCTCAGGCAGCCAAGCCTATACAACACCCCTAATCAGCCGCGATCCCAAATACTACAAACCCCAATACGAACATACAATATAACATAAACCCATGTCACACCCTGGCCTGATCAAATAATTAAAGAAAACACAAAATACTAAGACCAAGGCGTGACAGAACCCCCCCCTAAGGTGCGGACTCCCGGACGCACCTCAAAACCATAGGGAGTGTCCGGGTGGGCGTCTGTCCATGGTGGCGGTTCCGGCTCGGGACGTGGACCCCACTCCATTAATGTCCTAGTTCCTCCCCTTCACGTCCTGGGATAATCCACCCTCACCGCCGACCATGGCCTAATAGTCCTCACCCAGAACCCCACAGAACTGAGGAGCAGCTCGTGACTGATGGGCATCTCGGGACTGAGGGACAGCTCGGGACTGAGGGGCAGCTCGGGACTGAGGGGCAGCTCGGGACTGAGGGGAAGCTCGGGGCTGAGGGGCAGCTCGGGGCTGAGGGGCAGCTCGGGACTGAGGGGCAGCTTGGGCCTGAGGGGCAGCCCGGAACTGAGGGGCAGCCCGGAACTGAGGGGTAGCCCGGAACTGAGGGGAAGCCCAGCTCTTTGCAGACTGACAGCTCTGGCTGCTTCATGCAGACTGACAGCTCTGGCTGCTTCGAACAGACTGACAGCTTTGACTGCTCCATGCAGGCTGACAGCTCTGGCTGCTTTATGCAGACTGAAAGCTCTGAATGCTCCATGCAGGCTGACAGCACCCTGCAGACTGGTAGCACCTTGCAGACTGACAGCTCCTTGCAGACTGGCAGCTCCTTGCAGACTGACAGCTCTTTGCAGACTGGCAGCTCTTTGCAGACTGACAGCTCTGGCTGCGTCATGCAGACTGACAGCTCTGACTGCTCCATGCAGGCTGACAGCACCCTGCAGACTGCCAGCTCTTTGCAGACTGACAGCTCTTTGCAGACTGACAGCTCTGGCTGCTTCATGCAGACTGACAGCACCTTGCAGACTGACAGCTCCCTGCAGACTGGCAGCTCAGGCTGCTCCGAACAGGCAGGAGGCTGTAGAGGAGGAAGGCTCTGATAGCGCTGAACAGGCAGGAGACTCCGACAGCGCAGGAGGGAAGGAAGGCTCTGGCTGTGCTGAACAGGCGAGAGACTCCGACAGCGCAGGAGGGGAGGAAGGCTCTGGCTGTGCTGAACAGGCGAGGCGCACAGAAGGCCTGGTGCGTGGTGCTGGAACTGGTGTTACAGGATTGAGGACACGCACAGGAAGCCTGGTGCGGGGAGCTGCTACCGGAGGACTGGTGTGTGGAGGTGGCTCTGGATAGACCGGACCGTGCAGGCACACTGGAGCTCTTGAGCACCGAGCCTGCCCAACTTTACCTGGCTCGATGCCCACTCTAGCCCGGCCAATACGAAGGGCTGGTATGTGCTGCACCAGGCTATGCACCCGCACTGGAAACGGTGCCTGCCCGGTCTCTCTAGCCCACCGGTAAGCACAGGGAGTTTGCGCAGGTCTCCTACCTGGCATAGCCATACTCCCTTTCAGCCCCCCCCAATAATTTTTTGGGGCTGCTTTTCGGGCTTCCAACCGCGTCGCCGTGCTGCCTCCTCATACCAGCGCCTCTTCCCTTTTTATCCGCCTCTATTTCTTCCTTGGGGCGGCGATATTCACCAGGCTGAGCCCAGGGTCCTTTTCCGTCCAGTTCTTCCTCCCATGTCCAATTCTCCAAGTGGTGCAGCCTCTCCCACTGCAACTGCTCTTCACGATTAACAGGGAGAGTTGGCTCAGGTCTGACTCCTGACTCAGCCACTCTCTCTCTGAGCCCTAAACCCCAATAGATATTTGGGGGTTACTTTCGGTTTTTGCTCTGCGCCGCCGTGTCTTTCTTTTCGACTCCATTCGCCTATAGCCCTCTTCGCACTGCTCTAGCGAATCCCAGGCGGGCTCCTGCACTCTCTCTGAGTCGGCCGCCCACCTGTCTATTTCTTCACGTCGTATACTCCATGCCATTGCTGTCCATAACGTCCTCCTTTTTCTGCTCCTGCTGTCGCTGCCTGTAACCACGCCACTCGGTCCGTGTGTGGTGGGCGATTCTGTAACGTCCTTCTTCGTTTGTCGAAATGCAGCGTGGTTGTTACTCATGTTCTTTAATGAATGAAATGACGATACATGAAAATAACGTAATATACAAAATACAAAACAACAAACGGAACGTGAAACCTATTACAGCCTATCTGGTGAACACTACACAGAGACAGGAACAATCACCCACGAAATACAAAGCGAAACCAGGCTACCTAAATACGGTTCCCAATCAGAGACAACGAGAATCACCTGACTCTGATTGAGAACCGCCTCAGGCAGCCAAGCCTATACAACACCCCTAATCAGCCGCGATCCCAAATACTACAAACCCCAATACGAACATCCAATATAACATAAACCCATGTCACACCCTGGCCTGATCAAATAATTAAAGAAAACACAAAATACTAAGACCAAGGCGTGACAAATACACTACTAATACATGCCATTGTGTGATGGAGGGTTTATTTTTCCACTGTCACTAGGCCTACACATTCACACACTTGAACTGAATTGAATGGGGGGGTGCATCCCTACTTTTCACTGAAGAAGTGAACGAGGTACGATATATATATATAATTTCGATCGAAGATCTTAAAAGCATGCCTGACAAGACCAATGAAATCATAAAGGTATCCTAATATAGTGTGGATACAGGAGTAGCTTATTATATAATAATGTAATGGTATGTGCTTGTATTATTTATCTAACCGATTAATGAATTTGTAAATGTGGATGGGTAAGCTACTTCATTCAATGATTACGGTATTGTACAAGGTAGATACAGGAGTAGCCAATAGTCTACAATAATAATGTCATTGAATGTGCTATAGTATAACTTATTTCATTGATGAATGAAATTGTAAATGAGGATGGAAAGTGTCATGTTTTGTCTTATATTGTCTTGTCATTTTGCTTTTCCTTCTGTTCGTTTTCCCCCTGCTGGTCTTTTTAGGTTCGTTCCCCTTTTTCTCTCTCCCTCTCTCTCTCTCTTCTCTCTATCGTTCCGTTCCTGCTCCCAGCTGTTCCTATTCCCCTAATCAATCATTTAGTCTTCCCACACCTGTTCCCTATCTTTTCCCCTGATTAGAGTCCCTATTTCTCCCCTTGTTTTCCGTTTCTGTCCTGTCGGATCCTTGTATATTGTTCACCGTGCTGTGTCTTTGTATCGCCCTGTCGTGTCGTGTTTCCCTCAGATGCTGCGTGGTGAGCAGGTGTCTGAGTCTGCTACGGTCAAGTGCCTTCCCGAGGCAACCTGCAGTTCATGATCGAGTCTCCAGTCTGTTCTCGTCATTACGAGTGGAATTGTTCTTTATGCTTTATTTACCGCTCCGAATTGTCTAGGAGTATTGAATATTTACTTTACTGGATTAAAGACTCTGTTTTCGCCAAGTCGCTTTTGGGTCCTCATTCACCTGCATAACAGAAGGATCCGACCAAAGAATGGACCCAGCGACTACAGATGCTCGTAACACTGCCGTCGAGATCCAAGGAGCCATGCTCGGCAGACACGAGCAGGAATTGTCTGCTGCTCGCCATGCCGTGGAGAACCTGGCCGCTCAGGTTTCCGACCTCTCTGGACAGTTCCAGAGTCTTCGTCTCGTGCCACCTGTTACTTCCTGGCCTGCCGAGCCTCCGGAACCTAGGGTTAATAACCCACCTTGCTACTCCGGGCAGCCCACGGAGTGCCGCTCCTTTCTCACCCAGTGTGATATTGTGTTCTCTCTCCAACCCAACACATACTCTAGAGAGAGAGCTCGGGTTGCTTACGTCATTTCACTCCTTACTGGCCGGGCTCGAGAGTGGGGCACAGCTATCTGGGAGGCAAGGGCTGATTGCTCTAACAATTACCAGAACTTTAAAGAGGAGATGATTCGGGTTTTTGACCGTTCAGTTTTTGGTAGGGAGGCTTCTAGGGCCCTGGCTTCCCTATGCCAAGGTGATCGATCCATAACGGATTACTCTATTGAGTTTCGCACTCTTGCTGCCTCTAGTGACTGGAACGAGCCAGCGCTGCTCGCTCGTTTTCTGGAGGGACTCCACGCAGTGGTTAAAGATGAGATTCTCTCCCGGGAGGTTCCTTCAAGTGTGGACTCTTTGATTGCTCTCGCCATCCGCATAGAACGACGGGTATAGATCTTCGTCACCAGGCTCGTGGAAGAGAGCTCGCGTCAACGGTGTTTCCCTGCTCCGCATCGCAACCATCTCCCTCCTCTGGCTCAGAGACTGAGCCCATGCAGCTGGGAGGTATTCACATCTCGACTAAGGAGAGGGAACGGAGGATCACCAACCGCCTGTGCCTCTATTGCGGACTTGCTGGACATTTTGTTAATTCATGTCCAGTAAAAGCCAGAGCTCATCAGTAAGCGGAGGGCTACTGGTGAGCGCTACTACTCAGGTCTCTCCATCTAGATCCTGTACTACTTTGTCGGTCCATCTACGCTGGACCGGTTCGGGTGCTACATGCAGTGCCTTGATAGACTCTGGGGCTGAGGGTTGTTTCATGGACGAAGCATGGGCTCGGAAACATGACATTCCTTTCAGAGAGTTAGACAAGCCTACGCCCATGTTCGCCTTAGATGGTAGTCATCTTCCCAGTATCAGATTTGAGACACTACCTTTAACCCTCACAGTATCTGGTAACCACAGTGAGACTATTTCTTTTTTGATTTTTCGTTCACCTTTTACACCTGTTGTTTTGGGTCATCCCTGGCTAGTATGTCATAATCCTTCTATTAATTGGTCTAGTAATTCTATCCTATCCTGGAACGTTTCTTGTCATGTGAAGTGTTTAATGTCTGCCATCCCTCCCGTTTCTTCTGTCCCCACTTCTCAGGAGGAACCTGGCGATTTGACAGGAGTGCCGGAGGAATATCATGATCTGCGCACGGTCTTCAGTCGGTCCCGAGCCAACTCCCTTCCTCCTCACCGGTCGTATGATTGTAGTATTGATCTCCTTCCGGGGACCACTCCTCCTCGGGGTAGACTATACTCTCTGTCGGCTCCCGAACGTAAGGCTCTCGAGGATTATTTGTCTGTGTCTCTTGACGCCGGTACCATAGTGCCTTCTTCCTCTCCGGCCGGGGCGGGGTTTTTTTGTTAAGAAAAAGGACGGTACTCTGCGCCCCTGCGTGGATTATCGAGGGCTGAATGACATAACGGTTAAGAATCGTTATCCGCTTCCCCTTATGTCATCAGCCTTCGAGATTCTGCAGGGAGCCAGGTGCTTTACTAAGTTGGACCTTCGTAACGCTTACCATCTCGTGCGCATCAGAGAGGGGGACGAGTGGAAAACGGCGTTTAACACTCCGTTAGGGCATTTTGAGTACCGGGTTCTGCCGTTTGGTCTCGCCAATGCGCCAGCTGTTTTTCAGGCATTAGTTAATGATGTTCTGAGAGACATGCTGAACATCTTTGTTTTTGTCTATCTTGACGATATCCTGATTTTTTCACCGTCACTCGAGATTCATGTTCAGCACGTTCGACGTGTTCTACAGCGCCTTTTAGAGAATTGTCTCTACGTGAAGGCTGAGAAGTGCTCTTTTCATGTCTCCTCCGTTACTTTTCTCGGTTCCGTTATTTCCGCTGAAGGCATTCAGATGGATTCCGCTAAGGTCCAAGCTGTCAGTGATTGGCCCGTTCCAAGGTCACGTGTCGAGTTGCAGCGCTTTCTAGGTTTCGCTAATTTCTATCGGCGTTTCATTCGTAATTTTGGTCAAGTTGCTGCCCCTCTCACAGCTCTTACTTCTGTCAAGACGTGTTTTAAGTGGTCCGGTTCCGCCCAGGGAGCTTTTGATCTTCTAAAAGAACGTTTTACGTCCGCTCCTATCCTCGTTACTCCTGACGTCACTAGACAATTCATTGTCGAGGTTGACGCTTCAGAGGTAGGCGTGGGAGCCATTCTATCCCAGCGCTTCCAGTCTGACGATAAGGTTCATCCTTGCGCTTATTTTTCTCATCGCCTGTCGCCATCTGAACGCAACTATGATGTGGGTAACCGCAAACTGCTCGCCATCCGCTTAGCCCTAGGCGAATGGCGACAGTGGTTGGAGGGGGCGACCGTTCCTTTTGTCGTTTGGACAGACCATAAGAACCTTGAGTACATCCGTTCTGCCAAACGACTTAATGCTCGTCAAGCTCATTGGGCGTTGTTTTTCGCTCATTTCGAAGTTTGTGATTTCTTACCGTCCGGGTAGCAAGAACACCAAGCCTGATGCCTTATCCCGTCTTTTTAGTTCTTCTGTGGCTTCTACTGATCCCGAGGGGATTCTTCCTTATGGGCGTGTTGTCGGGTTGACAGTCTGGGGAATTGAAAGACAGGTTAAGCAAGCACTCACGCACACTGCGTCGCCGCGCGCTTGTCCTAGTAACCTTCTTTTCGTTCCTGTTTCCACTCGTCTGGCTGTTCTTCAGTGGGCTCACTCTGCCAAGTTAGCTGGTCATCCCGGTGTTCGAGGCACTCTTGCGTCTATTCGCCAGCGCTTTTGGTGGCCGACTCAGGAGCGTGACACGCGCCGTTTCGTGGCTGCTTGTTCGGACTGCGCGCAGACTAAGTCAGGTAACTCTCCTCCTGCCGGTCGTCTCAGACCGCTCCCCATTCCTTCTCGACCATGGTCTCACATCGCCCTAGACTTCATTACCGGTCTGCCTTTGTCTGCGGGGAAGACTGTGATTCTTACGGTTGTCGATAGGTTCTCTAAGGCGGCACATTTCATTCCCCTCGCTAAACTTCCTTCCGCTAAGGAGACGGCACAAATCATCATCGAGAATGTGTTCAGAATTCATGGCCTCCCGTTAGACGCCGTTTCAGACAGAGGCCCGCAATTCACGTCACAGTTTTGGAGGGAGTTCTGTCGTTTGATTGGTGCGTCCGTCAGTCTCTCTTCCAGGTTTCATCCCCAGTCTAACGGTCAAGCAGAGAAGGCCAATCAGACGATTGGTCGCATACTACGCAGCCTTTCTTTCAGAAACCCTGCGTCTTGGGCAGAACAGCTCCCCTGGGCAGAATACGCTCACAACTCGCTTCCTTCGTCTGCTACCGGGTTATCTCCGTTTCAGAGTAGTCTGGGTTACCAGCCTCCTCTGTTCTCATCCCAGCTTGCCGAGTCCAGCGTTCCCTCCGCTCAAGCGTTTGTCCAACGTTGTGAGCGCACCTGGAGGAGGGTGAGGTCTGCACTTTGCCGTTACAGGGCACAGACTGTGAGAGCCGCCAATAAACGTAGGATTAAGAGTCCTAGGTATTGTTGCGGCCAGAGAGTGTGGCTTTCCACTCGCAACCTTCCTCTTACGACAGCCTCTCGTAAGTTGACACCGCGGTTCATTGGTCCGTTCCGTGTCTCCCAGGTCGTCAATCCTGTCGCTGTGCGACTGCTTCTTCCGCGACATCTTCGTCACGTCCATCCTGTCTTCCATGTCTCCTGTGTCAAGCCCTTTCTTCGCACCCCGTTCGTCTTCCCTCCCCCTCCCGTCCTTGTCGAGAGCGCACCTATTTACAAGGTACGTAGGATCATGGACATGCGTTCTCGGGGACGGGGTCACCAATACTTAGTGGATTGAGAGGGTTACGGTCCTGAGGAGAGGAGTTGGGTTCCGTCTCGGGACGTGCTGGACCGTTCGCTGATTGATGATTTCCTCCGTTGCCGCCAGGATTCCTCCTCGAGTGCGCCAGGAGGCGCTCGGTGAGTGGGGGGGTACTGTCATGTTTTGTCTTATATTGTCTTGTCATTTTGCTTTTCCTTCTGTTCGTTTTCCCCCTGCTGGTCTTTTTAGGTTCGTTCCCCTTTTTCTCTCTCCCTCTCTCTCTCTCTTCTCTCTATCGTTCCGTTCCTGCTCCCAGCTGTTCCTATTCCCCTAATCAATCATTTAGTCTTCCCACACCTGTTCCCTATCTTTTCCCCTGATTAGAGTCCCTATTTCTCCCCTTGTTTTCCGTTTCTGTCCTGTCGGATCCTTGTATATTGTTCACCGTGCTGTGTCTTTGTATCGCCCTGTCGTGTCGTGTTTCCCTCAGATGCTGCGTGGTGAGCAGGTGTCTGAGTCTGCTACGGTCAAGTGCCTTCCCGAGGCAACCTGCAGTTCATGATCGAGTCTCCAGTCTGTTCTCGTCATTACGAGTGGAATTGTTCTTTATGCTTTATTTACCGCTCCGAATTGTCTAGGAGTATTGAATATTTACTTTACTGGATTAAAGACTCTGTTTTCGCCAAGTCGCTTTTGGGTCCTCATTCACCTGCATAACAGAAAGGCTACTTCATTCAGTGAATACAGAATGTCTTGCTATCTCTGGGAGTATGTTAATGAAAGTTTTTCAACTGTTGAACTATGGCAAGGTTGAACTAATTTCTAAATCTGTCTTTCTTTTAGTCAAGAAGTGATGAGCCAGAGCAACCAATCAGCATCATTGTAGCTGTTCTACTGCTCCCCCTCCACAAGCAACCACATCCTCTTCTCCTGTTCAATTAGCTTCTCTAGGGTAGGGGGCAGCATTTGGATTTTTGGATGAAAAGCATGCCCAGATTAAACTGCCTTCTACTCAGGCCCAGAAGACAGGATATGCATATAAATTGTAGATTTGGATAGAAAACACTGTAAAGGTTCCAAAACCGTTAAAATAGTGTCTGTGAGTATAACAGAACTGATTTGGCAAACCTGAGACAAATCCATCCAGGAAGTAGGATTTTTTTTGTTGTTGTAGTAGTTTTCTATTCAATGCCATTACAGTATCCATTGACTTAGGACTACATTTACAGTCTTTAGAAATCGTTTCAGGCTTGTATTCTTATGAGGGAGTAAGACCAGTCTGAACGAGTGGACCCTAACGTGATCGCAGAGTTTTTTCAGGCGCATGTGCATTTCATGTTTACCTTTTATATTGATGACGTTATTGTCCGGTTGAAATATTATTGATCATTTAGGCTAAAACACAACCTGAGAATTGAATATAAACATTGTTTGACATGTTTTATGAACTTTATGGATACAATTTGGATTTTTTTGTCTGATTGTTTTGAAGAAAACTCCAAGACATCACCATCTCACTAACGTACACCATTGACATCACAGCTCCCCATAGCGGCAGTAATCATATACATACATTTCATGTAAATACATTTAATGTAAAGGCACAGTAATTACATAGTCCATGACTTTGGTGATGTTTGAAGGTAATTGAAAGGAATTTTAACTGAGTGAAAAACTGTTTGGTATTTTCCCCATTGTAAGTAATGGAGTTTGTTTTAGATCCAATTATTTTTATTTTGTATGAACAAAGGCTCAGTTTACTTTTGGTAATATATGTAAATATTTGATGTCACAATAAATTGTGTTAGTGTTAATATTTGTATGAAAATTGCGTTTAACAGTTCGCTAGCTTGATGCTAACCAGATTTAGCTAAGCTAAGTGTTAGTTAGCTCTAGGCTAGTTAGTTTCAGTCAATGTTAGCTTACATGTTAGTGATTAATAATGTAGTTGTTGTAGTATTGTTTTGCATAGGCCTCCAGTAATTTAGAGTTTTTTCGAAATTGACATAGATAGTACAGTGAGTTATTTATAATGTGAATGTGTCATGTATGGTGACTCCAGGTTTGGATGAACTCCAGGTTTGGATGGGCAAGTCTCTTGACGGGTACCAGGAATGGTGGGAGGACAATCTAAATGTAATTATCTTTGCATACAACAGAAGCGTCCAGGCCTCCAGAGTACTCACCCTATTGCCTGCTCTACGGACAGGAAAGACAGCTGTTAACTGAGATAAACAATGCAATTGTATATACAATTATTGCATATAACATGGTATAAAAATCATATGATTGACTTAGTGTTTGTCTATTGCTATTTATGTATGACGTACTTTGAGATCACTGAAACTCCAACTGATGTGGTGGAAGTTGTCGAACCAGATCAGAACGCCTTCAAGGACCACCTTCATGCATGGGCTGGAGGTTTTAGACCAGGTACATCTTCTTGTCCACTGTTAATTTATTTTCTGGCCTTCCAAGAGATATATAAGAGATGTATTTGTAATAATATGAAATATAATTGCATTAATTTCTGTTATCAATCAAGGTGAGACTGAATATGGACAAGGCGCAGGAGAAACAGAAGGAGAATCACTGGAGGAGACTCATGGGGACCAAGTGCGGGTTAATTATCCGGGTTAATTATTTGGCTTGGAAGAAGGACAAAAGGAAAGCAGACCTGGGAAACCTTGCTGATCGTTCGCTCCTAGCTGGGATCACCATCCGTTAAGGTGAATATAAAACCTGAGATGATAACTGTTTGCTTTTGCCTCTTCGTGGTGGGCAACAACAGCAGTACCAACACTGGCCCAGGGGTTTCTCCAAATAGCCAATCTCAAGGCTAACCACTGGGTCACGTAACAGCTGCTTCCATGTAGGTACGGTTAAGGTGTATAACTCCAGTGGTCATGACACCACCCTGGAGTTTCTCTCATGGTCCTTCTGTAGCTCAGTTGGTAGAGCATGGCGCTTGTAACGCCAGGGTAGTGGGTTCGATCCCCGGGACCACCCATACGTAGAATGTATGCACACATGACTGTAAGTCGCTTTGGATAAAAGCGTCTGCTAAATGGCATATATTATTATATTATATATATTATCTCTCTATCTTTTCCAGGGACCATCCCTTACCTCCCTCATCAACCCTACTGACATAAAACATTACAGACAGGTATCCTTTCTTTTAACATTATTGCATGTCTAATCAAACATTTAAATTAAATAATTCAATAACTGTATTTTTACATACCTGATAAACCTGTAACCTGTGTGTTTGCTTGTTTACATCTGTCTCCTACCCTGTTCCCTTTACTCTGCTCCTGTTCTCCAGGACCTAGGAGCTCTGCCTAACACCCAGACATGGATCCTCCTGATGTTCTCCATTACCCACCACCCTCCCAACTTTTCACTACATAAGCTTCTGTTGTTGTCATGTTGTCATTATCTGCTAAGAAAGAGCAAGAAAGCTATCATACTGGACATATAATGTGAGTTGCACAGATTAACTAAAAACACTAGCACTGCAAACACTCAAAACAAATAGAGCAGCAGCGCCTGGACTTTGCAGTCTCCTTCTTCGAGTCCCCCTTCTGAGACTGACTGCCCATTGAAAACAAGTGACATGCAGAACCTCCCATTCACACAGCACCCACCTCCTCTCTATACCACACATCATAATACATTTTTTTAGTCTATGATTGTCATCAGAGTGTACAAACAATATGTGAAAGTAGATTGACATCTGTGATTTTCAGGTCAGAGAAAGAAGTCAGAGTTTATGAATTGGAATTTCGAGTTGGATGACCCTTCAAAACAAAACAAAATCCTAGTCTGAGCTTTTTTTTCCAGAGTTCCCAGTTGTATTGAATACACTGAAGTCAGAAGTCAAAGATTGCAGAGTAAAAAAATGTATGTGCCGCTGGAGACCTACGCTACCTCTTATTTCTGAATAGGGCTACCTCTAACAAAAAGGCTCTTGTGTCTGTATTGATCGAAGAAATAGGCATATCTACACAGTAATGGTGACTTGCTGCGATATCACCTAGCCTAATAATTTGTGTATTGAGGTGATATACCTATTTTAGCTAAATCGACAAATGAAATTGATTAGGTTACTCTAGCAATTAAAAATATTTTTTACAAAATCATGTACATGTAGACGTTTGTAAGGCGCTCATGGTGAGATCTTTAATAATGAACTAAACATACACTTCAACTAACATGTGACATATGGTAAGATCTTTCATAATAAACTTACAAGCAAATTGACACTGTTACATGTCAGTGCCACATTACACCACATGAACACTACTAAACACGACTTGTACATGACGTGTACGTGTCACGTGACGTGAACGCGTCGTCGGCACTTTGAAATAAGATGTTTGGTGACTTGATGAGGGGTATTGGTAGCGTCACGAGGCTTAATTCTGGCACTTATCACCCCCTATAGTCACCTGTAGAGCTCACTGCTGTTGACGTCAGGTAGGTAATAGAACTCCACTCATGCAGGCGTGGCCAAACGTCTCGCGGGTCTGAAAAGCGCTTTTTTTGTTGAATGCGAACTATTTTTTTAAATCTTCAAACTGCTAAAATGGATAACGGTTTACTATTATCGTGAACATTTAAACAAGAGAGGAATTTATATGGTATTTAAGTCTACTTACGGAGCTTTAGCAAAGTCGTTTTCACATGCTTTGAACAAATTAGTTGTTGAAGGGCGTGATGAGGGACCGCCTGGGCGATTTGACAGCGGTGAGTATCACTATAAGAGAATGGAAATAACTAGTTAACATTTATATCTAGAAACTAGGACGTCTGCTTTGCGTTTCTTTTCCCTTCTTATTTTAAGTTTCAGTTAAATTGTTCATGAAAATGTGAATTGTTTCTGTCGAGTCATTTCGAGTCAACTACGACTCTTGTCTGTTACAGTACAGTAGCTGTAGGCTTTATTGAACTTTAGCATAAAATTAGGGAACTATTGGTATTGTCGGTTTCTTCGATGGAAACAGGTATACTGTACGATATATATATATATATATTAGCATTTTAATCCGTGTGCCAGCCAGGTAGGTTAGTGTAATGAGGGCCTACACCTAGCTACTATTGTCAATGTTAAATTTAATTTATTATGAACTGTTGTTTCTTGTACCTATAAATGGGTTGGTCAAGGTTATTGATGCCTATGACTCCAAAGGTCCTTTTAGAAAATATATATATGTATTTTTAATTTTTTTTATAGCTTTGTTAACTAAGGCTATTCTAATGTGAGTAACGTTATATTTTAGGAATTATTTTATTCTCCGTCTGGCATTACACTTCACAATGTGCAGGTAATTTTTCACAATGGTGTGCTGAAATAACATTTAATTGGCATGGCAGGCCTAGTATTTTCTTTGGTTACAGAAGCCTTCCACTGATCAGACAATTATTTTCACAGAACAGCAACAATAACCCTTTTAATGTGGATGATGATGATGGCACCATCACAGTGGATAGCAATTCCCACAGGGATGACTTCTTGAAACAGGTAGTCTACTTGGAGCTATAAGTTTGCATAGTCAAGCGTCTTCTCTAGCTCTGTTTGCCAAAGTCTAGCCAATGTGTGTTAAAAAATGTATTCTGTTTCTTGCTGACTGTTGATTCCTTTCAAATGTCACTGTAATCCTCAGTGAGGGTAATACAATGTTTTGATTATAAAAGCCTCTTTGTTGTGTGTAAACTAATGCGACATGTTGTGTTTGGAAGGTGGGGGAGGTGCGACGCCTCATCGATAAGATCTCTTTCCAGGTAGATGAAGTGGTGAAGAAACACAGCGCTATCCTCTCTGCCCCCAACCCTGAGGAGAGTGAGTATGGCCTCCTCACAGCTGCACACATTCACACAAATTGTCTTAAAATGTGAAAAGGACAGGAAAACAACATTTTAATGAAAATGGTTCCTCCCCAGGATGTTGTCCAGTCTGGAAAAGTCACATATTAAATACAAATGAGCCAGGCAGGAAACACTGCCTATAACTCCAGCCCAACCAGCATGCCCATTTCCTCTAATAGTCATCTGTTATTACTGGATTAAGGAAGTGCCAGACAACCTTTGGCTGCTGATGACAATCTTTTTTTTTATTGCTTAAATGCTTCATATGTTTTCTGATGGAAATGGACGTCTATTTCACATTGAGAAATCTGCAGTCATATCTAGGCATGAACATTTTATTCTACGATGGCTCCAACAGAATAGCTTGCATTGGACTGAATGATATTAATATTATACAGCACTGTGGTGGAAGGCCAGGTCAATATGCCACCAACAGATTATAGATGTTCCCAGAACAGTTGTAAAAGGCAGCATGTGGTGACTTCAATTGGCAACTCTGACCAGTCATTCGCTGCCTTTGATGTGCTGTTTCCATTTTTCTCCCTTCAGGCACCAAAGATGAACTGGAGCAGCTCACCAATGAAATCAAGAGGAATGCCAACACAGTGCGGGCCAAGTTAAAAAGTGAGTTCATAATAAATCAACAATTTCCTGTGTGTATCAAGAATGGTCCACCACCCAAAGGACATGAAGCCAACTTGACACAACTGTGGGAATCATTGGAGTCAACATTGGCCAGCATCCCTATGGAATGCTTTTGAGACCTTGTATATTCCGTGCCCTGACTGCTGTTCTGAGGGCAAAAGGGGTGAAACTCAATATTAGGAAGGTGAGTTCATAATGAATCAGTTAGACTGTAAGGTAGGGCATGAATGAAATAATATGTAAGTGGGAGAACTATATAATTAGTTTGGGAACACTTCCCTCAATTCAGAGGGAGTTTAGTTTATAAGGGAGATTTGACTTGCAAATTAGCTGTACGTACGGGAAAGCTACTACTGCACACCTGGTCATAGGTAAACACATGGCTGGAATAGTTTGACCCCCACTGCTAACAATATAGATACGATATCTGTATGAAGAGGTGTGTGTCTAACTGCCTCTGCATGTATGGGAATATGTTAGGATGATGCATACATTTGTAAGTTGGACTAATTGTTTGCTTTCATATGCAAGTGCATGTTTGGAGTTTAAGTAATGTATTGATGCATACAGTATGTGTGTGTGCATTAGGTAATACACTGAGTGTTAAAAACATTAGGAACACCTGCTCTTTCCAGGAAAAGACTGACGAGATGAAAGCTATGATCTCTGTTACCTGTTAAATCCACATCAATCATTGAAGATGAAGGGGAGGAGACGGGTTAAAGAAGCCTTGATGCAATTAAGACATTTTGTATGTGCTATTTAGGGTGAATGTGCAAGACAAAAGATTTGAATGGGGGATGTTAGTAGGTGCCAGGCACACCAGTTTGAGTAAGTAAAGAACTGCAACACAGCTGGGTTTTTCATCCTCAACACTTTCCTGTGTGTATCAAGAATGGTCCACCACCTAAAGGACATCAAGCCAACTTGACACAACTGTGGGAAACATTGGAGTCAACATGGGCCAGCATCCTTATGGAATGCTTTTGAGACCTTGTAGATTCCGTGCCCTGACGGCTGTTCTGAGGGTAAAATGGGGTGAAACTCAATATTAGGAAGGTGGTCCTTAAGTTTTGTACACTCAGTGTATATTGCATCATGCTGACCGGGCCTTGATGTGTGTTGGCAGCCATGCAGGACAGCCTGCCTGAGGATGAGAATGCAAACACAGCCTCTGTGGACCAGCGCATCCAGACAAACCAGGTCAGAACTGGACCACATGTTAACTACAATACATTTGTTTCAGACATAGACCCTAATGGAGTTCTCTGTGTGCTGTTTGTCTCCCCACCTTCAGCACACAAATCTGATGCGCTGGTTTGTGGATGTCATGACGGTGTACAACGAGACCCAGATGTCCTTCAGGGAGAGGTGCAAAGGACGGATTCAGAGACAGCTGGAGATCAGTGAGTGCTGAGTTTGTGCGCACAGAGAGAGAAACATTATTACCTTCTTAGCCTAGACAGTCACCTGTTTTCTGTGTGCTGTAAATCTTTATCAGCAAACAGGAGTGTTCTGAGAGGGGTAGGAATACCCTGGCCACGCCCTAAGATTACAGAAAGGGGAGCTTGCAACAGGAGACACCTGTGTTTAGTGCTGCCTTAGCAACGGTTTTCAGGGTTGTCTGGGGGAGGGGTTGCAATATATGTAGTCAGGTGACCAGAGGAACAGGAGGTGTGCTCTTTAGTAACTGGTCTGCTGTTAGTGAGCCCTTGTAGTTAATTTGTGAAATCAGTTTTCCAATTTTTCTTTCTTGAAGCTGGGAAAGTGACCACTGATGAGGAGCTGGAGGAGATTCTGCACAGTGAAAATCCTGCAATCTTCACTTCTGATGTGAGTGGCATGTTCTTAGAACACTCATGTATCACTTTACACAAATAAATCAAGAGATGTAAGTATAAAAGTGAATTGAATTCTTGCACTCTTTTCCTTCTACACGGTTATAGCTTTGTGGATTATTTTTCCACATCATAAATGTCTCCTCCTGTACTTCTTCCTCCCTGTACAGATCATCTCCGACTCCCAGATCACGCGCCAGGCTCTGAATGAGATCGAGTCTCGCCATAAGGACATCATCCGCCTGGAGTCCAGCATCAGGGAGCTCCACGAGATGTTTGTTGACATGGCCATGCTGGTGGAGACTCAGGTGAGATGGATGTCACAAAGGGAAATATGACTTGGAACAAAACTGCCTTGTGTATAAATCCTCTATCCTATATAATCACATTTGTCAATGTAATAAGCATATACGAATTTAAATAGGGTTTCAAAGATCCCCTGGAAAACCTCTGTATTGTGATCTGTGTGTCCAATAGGGGGAGATGATCAACAACATAGAGAAGAACGTGAGCAGTGCAGCAGAGTACATCGGCGTGGCCAAAGTGGAAACCAAGAAGGCAGTGCGGTACCAGAAAGCGGCGCGCAGGGTAAGACTTTTCCCCCGTTTCCCCAGCCTTTTCAAGAGCAACACCACCGCCGTCCCCAACGAACCAAAACCCACTGCTGTCAAATGAGCCACTATAACATAGCTTGTCCTGCTGCCACTGAACATGCCATTCAAGTTAGCACTGTGAATGAAGCTAACGTCCCGTTCAAGGTCAGCCAATCATTTGTAACGCTGTGAAGCTAATGTCGCACACCTGAAGCTTTTATTAGATTTATCACCGAGAACCTAATCTCTCAGGAGCCTAGCGTCACATTTGATGAAGGGAAGATGGTATCACACCATAGAGCTTCCCGATAGGTTAAGCACAGAACTGCTATGCAAACTGCCTGTAGAAGTGTACAAACTGTGAAATGTTAGCCATGGCCCTTGGCCTCTGTTTGTGTGATGCTTGTGCTGTTTACATGTAATGACTGTTGGAAATAAATGTGACTTGCAATTAAAACAGACAATTATTTGAATATTTTTATTAATGTATGTTTGGCCTAGTACACACTATTTTGACATAAAGCCTAACATTGTGCTTCTTGTTTTGGCAGAAGTATGTAATAATTGCCATAGTCGTGGTGATCCTGCTTGCTGTAATCGCACTTATCGTTGGTTTGTCTCTGGGTCTAAAACTGCCCTCAACCGCACAGCCTTAGGTAATTACTACTGATCTACACAGACAAACACTGTCTGTCATGATTTAACACACACATAGACAAATACTGTCATGTCCTATAGCAGATTGCATTTAACTCTCTAAATGCAGTCCTGTTAGTCAAATACTGACCGGTTTATTACTATGGCAACTTATACATAAGACTGTCCACCCCTAGCCTGTGGGCTATAGGAAGTAAGGGCCCTGAACTTTTCCTTTTTTTACATGTATCTTTTAGTTCTTAATTCATTGCTTTTTTTTTAATGAGACTGTATACTATGTATTTGGACAATGCAGCTGATTCAATTTTCCTTTTGTTCCCCATTCCTTTTCCTGGACAGCTCTTCTTTTTCACAGAAAATGCTTTATCTTGCAATTGGTGGGGTTTAGTGTCATCGTTTTAGCCATTATTATGGGGTTGAGTGTCTCATAGTGATTTGTTCAAGCCCCCCCTCAAAAAAAAAAAACCTTAAACAAAAACGATCAGTCTCAACCTCCATTCTTCCATCTGAAATATCTACCGTGACCACTAATGCCTTGCTGGGTGAAGTGACTCCTCTCTCATGGAGTGAGTAAAAGCTCCAATGAGGAGTTTCTGCTGTGCATTTCAGAGGAAGACAACAACTCTGCACCTGCAGTATCAACCAGAGGGTGGTGCTGAATCTCCTGTTTCACTCCGAAACCTTTTCAACCAGACATGCACTATGCACTTTTGACAGAAACACACATACACACAGCATATGTTTTACTTTCCTTGTGGAGACCTAAAATTGATTTCTATTCTATTTCTCCAAACTCCTGTCCTTAATTCTAACTCTAAACTTAAGCCTAAAATAGCCTTTGTCATTTTGTGGAGACCTGGGAAATGTCCCCGCAAGGGAGAATTGTCCTTGTTTGACTATCCTTTTGGGGAATAGATACACAGAGCCTACACTCAGTTTACTTATAACCTCTGGTATTCTTTGAAATGGTATCAGTAAATCCCAGTTACATGTTTGTTTGTATTCCCTCTCCTGAATTGGTTGGATGTACTCCCTACTTGAAGATGTGTTCTATCAATTGTTTGACTGTTTCTTTGTGCCTCTCATTACATTTTGAGCTCCAGAGCTTTATCAAATATCTTTACACCACTGAACATTGCAAATGTATATTTTCACCTTTTGTAGAATGTATTTTTATAGTCACCTGAACATGTATCCGATGTTACTCCTTATTTATTTGTGCTGTATTTTGTTAACCGCTGTGATAATGAACTTGATATGACATTGCTGACTGAGTGCTTGCGGAGTTGAGACAAACATCATATTGTACTACTGCACCTGTTTAAAATATTATATTTCCTTGCACAAAACACTAAGCTCACACTAGCTATTGAGTACAGTGGATCTAATTTAGCCAAGTGTTGCAGTTGTCAGAATTAATTTATGAAGGTGGGAATGGTGTCAGTACACACTTTATTATGCCTGTGTTTTTCATCAAGTGCCTTACAACAAATGACAAAGTTAACCACAGCACTGTCAAAGTCTGCAAGATATGACATCACTTGTCTAAAGTGAATCCAGCTGATATGTAAAGTGTCTCTTTCAATGTTCTTTTGCTTCAAAAGTATCTATGATAGCCAACCAAGAGAGAGCAAAAATAAAGCAGTGTAAAAAAAGCTTTCCTGTAATAGTTCATGCCAATCCTGCTGTTTCATAGAAGTTCAAATTAAGATAATTTGATATGTTTTGAGTGAGGCTGATATTGCTACTCCGTCTGCCTCAATGAAAAGCTGTTTTTCTGTTGGTCACAGAAGAATCAAAGGAGCTGAACAATTATCCATTCTGGCTCCTGTCCTGGCTTATACACTATATACAACCATCTCCCTTACCCCCTCGCTCTCTGTAGTAGAGGTATCAGAAGCGCTAGCTCATGTATCCAAACACACTTACAGGGGGAGAGAGGGTATTTATCTGTGGAGGAGCAATAGGAGGACAGGCTCATTGTAATGGCTGGATTGGAATAAATGGAACCATATGTTTTGACTCTTCCTTTTATTCCATTTACAATGAGCCTGTCCTATAGCTCCTCCCACCAGCCTCCACTGGTATTTATAGTGTTATAGTGATGGACACAGCCTGAACCTGCGCAGCTAAGTCTAGTGCCTGTTTATAGATCCCACCTCGTTAGACCTATTCTCATCCTATATCCTTGTAATTTTAAGGTGTGGAAACTTTCTGCTTTCAATAGGACATGGTGTTATGAACAATAATTGCAAGTCCCACTTGTTCCAGTGTTTTGTACTGAATGTTGTTACAGCCCATGTCTATACTTTTGATATTGTAGAAGATGTCAGTATGGATCACGATGACTATCTTTGACTATGACCTGAAGCTTCATGAGTTATGGTGATACCGGCATGGGGCAGTTTCTCTACCGGCTACGATCACAGGTGAAATTCCCCTCTAGTCACAGTTTTCCTTTTTTCATTTTCTCATGCCTCTCTTCTGCTCCTGCTGTATATGTGTCATATGGCCACACAGCAAGCAGCTCCGGGTGCAACAAGGCTGGGATGAGAAAGACAACACATTGGGCTGTGTTTCAAGAATACAGATCTAATGCGAATCTCCTGCATTAGCACGTACCAACACACACCATAGGAACCATGGAAACAACTGAACCTGCTGTGTTATCTCTGGAGGCACGACACATTCAGACATGCACATATTCACTCATTTGTATTTAGCTGGATACACGCAGTGATCTGCACACTACATCCTCTTACATTTGCCCTTTCTGCCACACAGCTGCCTTTATTACATGACTAAGGAGGACCAGACCAACTGATATCAAAAGAATACACTGCCAAGGAATGTTGGGTCATCTGCAGCAAAGAAGGGAGGAGAGAGTATAGTGAAAAAGAGTTGATTACCACTGAGGTAAGACAATTTGAAAAAACATGGGAATCTATCCTCTGAGGTAATTATTTGTATGTCTATACTGAACAAAAAATATACACGTAACATGTAAAGTATTAGTATTACATTTTTCAAAAGCTTATTGCTCACATTTTGTGCACAAATTAGTGAGCATTTTTCCTTTGCCAAGATAATCCATCCACCTGACAGGTGTGGAATATCAAGGAGACGATTTAACAGCATGATCATTACACAGTTGCACCTTCTGCTGGGGACAATGAAAGAGCACTCCAAAATGTGCAGTTTTGTGTCTTAACACAATGCCACAGGTTTATTTTTAGGGAGTTGTCCACGAGAGAATTGAATGTTAATTTCTCTACCATATGCCACCACTGTCATTGTAGAGAATTTGGAATTCTATTTTTTTTTTACCTTTATTTAACTAGGCAAGTCAGTTAAGAACAAATTCTTATTTTCAATGATGGCCTAGGAACAGTGGGTTAACTGCCTGTTCAGGGGCAGAACGACAGATTTGTACCTTGTCAGCTCGGGGATTCAATCATGCAACCTTTCGGTTACTAGTCCAACGCTCTAACCACTAGGCTACGCTGTCCAACTGGCTTCACAAACGCAGACCATGTGTAACCTCACCATTCCAGGACCTCCACATCCTGCTTCTTCACCTACAGGATCATCTGAGATCAGCCACCTGGACAGCTGATGAAACTGAGGAGTATTTCTGTCTGTAATAAAACCCTTTTGTGGGGAAAAAAATATTCTGATTGGCAGGTCCTGGCTTCCCAGTGGGTGGGCCTATACCCTCACAGGCCCCCCCATGGTTGCACCCCTGTCCAGTCATGTGAAACCCATAGATTAGGGCCAAATTAATTAATTGAAATTGACTGATTGTCTGTAACTCAGTGAAATTGTTGCATGTTGTGTTTATATTTTTGTTCAGTATATTTTACCAACTACACGGAGAACAGTCAACACAAAGTGTACATGAGCATTTGTGTACACTACATGACCAAAGGTATGTGGACACCTTCTCAAACATCTCATTCCAAAATCATGGGCATTAATATGGTGTTGGTCCCCCTCTTTGCTGCTATAATAGCCTCTGCTCTTCTGGGAAGGCTTTCCAATAGATGTTGGAACATTACTGCGGGGTCTAGTGAGGTTTGGGCACTGATGTTGGGCGATTAGGCCTGGCTCGCAGTCGGTGTTCCAATTAATCTCAAAGGTGTTTGATGGGGTTGAGGGCCGGGCTCTGTGCAGGCCAGTCAAGTTCTACAACACAAATCTCAACAAACCATTTCTTTATGGACCTTGCTTTGTGCATGGGGGCATTGTCATTCTGAAACAGGAAAGGGCCTTCCCCAAACTGTTGCCACAAAGTTGGAAGCACAGAATTGTTTAGAATGTCATTGTATGCTGTAGTGTTAAGATTTCCCTTCACTGGAACTAAGGGGCCTAGCCCGAAACACTATTCCTCCTCCACAAAACTTTACAGTTTGCTCTATGCATTGGGGTAGGTAGTGTTCTTCTGGCATCCGACAAACCAAGATTTGTCCGTAGGACTGCCAGATGAAGCGTCACTCCAGAGAACATATTTCCACTGCCGCAATGGTGGTGAGCTTTACACCATTCCAGCCGACGCTTGACATTGCGCATGTTGATATTATGCTTGTGTGCGGCTGTTTGGCCATGGAAACCCATTTCATGAAGCTCCCGACGAACAGTTATTGTGCTGACTGTGCTTCCAGAGGCAGTTTCGAAGTCGGTAGTGAGTTTTGCAATTGAGGACATACGATTTTTACATGCTTCAGAAATTGGTGCTCCGGTTCTGTAAGTTTATGTGGCCTACCAGTTTGTGGCTGAGCCGTTGTTGCACCTAGACATTTCCACTTCACAATAACAACACTTACAGTTAACCGGGGCAGCTCTAGCAGGGCACAAATTTGACGAAATGACTTGTTGTACCGGTGGCATCCTATGACGGTGCCACGTTGAAACTCACTGAGCTCTTCAGTAAAGACATTCTAGTGCCAATGTTTGTCTATGGAGATTGCATGGCATTGTGCTCGATTTTATACTCCTGTCAGCGGCAGGGTAGCCTCGTGGTTAGAGCATTGGACGAGTAACCGAAAGGTTGCAAGTTCAAATCCACGAGCTAACAAGGTACAAATCTGTTGTTCTGCCCCTGTACAGGCAGTTAACCCACTGTTCCTAGGTCGTCATTGAAAATAAGAATTTGTTCTTAACCGACTTGCCTAGTTAAATAAAGGTAAAATAAAATAAAAAAATTCAAATGGTGTGGCTGAAATAGACAAATCTACTAATTTGAAGGGGTGAAGGGAACTTACAGAACCGGAGCACCAATTTCTGAAGCATGTAAAAATCGTATGTCCTCAATTGCAAAACTCACTACTGACTTCCAAACTGCTTTTGTATATGTGGTGTATGAACATCCTTTTTTTATATTTTTTTTAAATATTTTTTTAAATTTTACTTTTATTTAACCAGGCAAGTCAGTTAAGAACATATTCTTATTTTCAATGACTGCCTGGGAACAGTGGGTTAACTGCCTGTTCAGGGGCAGAACGACAGATTTGTACCTTGTCAGCTCGGGGGTTTGAACTCGCAACCTTCCGGTTACTAGTCCAACGCTCTAACCACTAGGCTACACTGCCGCCCCATTGCTTTTCCATTCTTATTATCTAAATTTAGAATCAAAATGTACATGACTCAGGGGTAGGTATCATTGTTTTTTCTATTTTGTGAAAATCCTGCCTATAAATAACAACACAAGTGCTAATTGGTGGGTTGTGAGGGGGCAAGGGGTGGGTTGCTGTGGGGACATTCATTTCTCATGCCTACAACAATAGACCATGGTCGTGTTCAGCAGGCATAACATGGGGACTAATTTGAAATGTAATGAGGTACGCATTTAATTTCCTGCCGTTTGAAAACAACCCAGAGCTCTCGGTTTCTTCTTCTCCCTGCAGCAATACAAAAGCTCTCCAAGATGAGTCTAAGAAGCTGTGAGGTGTGTATGAATTTGGCAGAGTATGTGTGTTTGCGTGCATGCACGAGTGTGCAGTGTGTGTGTGCGTGCGTGCAGGTTCAAGGTTTAAAGGGAAGGCAGTCTGCTTTGGTTTGGGATAACAGGACAGCTCTCCTCTAAGGCACCTTTTTTAAAGCCACAAAATATTGGAAACTAATTCTAGGCTAAAGAGTCAAATGATAGAATGTCATTATTCAGTGAGAAATTAGAACATGTAAATGTTCTAAATGACTAATGGGGTGAATGCATAGACTGATGTTTGCTTTTTCACCAGGTAGGTTAAAGCCCTGCTGTAAGAAACCCCAGCAGCTGGAGAGAAAAAAAAGTTAATGGTAACGTCTGAGGATGTGAATGTGTATGAATAAGAGCAGTATTTCAGTGTTATCTGTGCAATCAATCGAAGTTAGGACCTGGAATTAAAATTCTCAGAAATTGTGACACCATGTTGCCATATAGTGTTGTCCTTGTGGTAGTGGGAATAAAGGTGCTGACCACAATACATACAGTACTTTAGCATTTAGGCAGATAAATTACATTTCGAACAGCTATTGTAGAGAACCTTAGTCTATTATCAACAATAAAATAAACCATTATTTTGAGATTAAGCCAAGGAGCATCTGAGTACTGATTATATAAAACCTGCGTGAGAATATTCCATATCATCATGTTTCCTGGGGTTTTTGTAGCCTAATCTGTATAACTCTCCCCGGGATCTAAGCAGTATTAGAGTTGTGCCTAAGAACAACCCTTAGCCATGGTATACTTAAGCAATAAGGCACGAGGAGGTGTGGTATACAACCCTGAGCCGTGGTAAATTGCCCACATACCACAACCCCCCCAAGCTGCCTTATTGCTATTATTATATACCAACGTAATTAATGGTCATTATAAACCGGATGGTTCAAGCCCTGAATGCTGATTGGTTGAAAGCCATGGTATATCAGACCGTATACCATGGGTATAACAAAACATGTATTTTTACTGCTCTAATTACGTTGGTAACCAGTATATAATAGCAGTAAGACACCTCTGGGGTTTGTGGTATATGGCCAATACAACACGGCTAAGGGCTGTGTCCAGGCACTCTGCAGTATATTGGCAATATACCACACCTCATGTCTTATTGCTTAAATATACCACACTCCCTCGGGCCTAATTGCTTATTTAACCCCCTTAACCCCATCAGTCACCATACAATTGTGTTTGTGATGGCTAATGACAGTGAGTGGATGGAAGGAGGAGGACAGGTGCAGAGCAGAGGTATGGAGAGGAAGATTTAGTTGTGGCTGATAAAAGCTGACCTGGCTCCAGCGTTCCTCCTGTCATTGTAGTGCTGTGATACAATAATCCCCCTGCTCCCTCTTATGTAACGGACTGGAGAACACATTAATAATCCCTCTGTCTCTGTACACACACACACGCATACACAGTCAGTCAGTCAGTCAGTCAGTCAGTCAGTCAATGAGTGGGCGCAGCGAGCAGCAGAAGCGGCCTGTTGTGGGGATAGCCAGGGAGCTCTGGATGCATGGCAGCAGCACTGGTAAACTATGGACAGGTATCTGTGTTACAGGGAGGTGAAAGGCTTGAGGATGAAGCCGTATTGTGTTTGTAATGTGAGCACAGTGTGCATATGTGTGAGCATGAGTATGTTTTTAAGTACACAAAGTCTGAAGTTGTAGTGTGTCTGTCTGTGCGTGCGTGTTTTTTTTTTTTTTACAGCATCCATCTCTGTCTCTTTGTGATTGACGATGTGGGTGTGCGCCAGACTGCCAGGACATCATGCGAGGTCACAGGTCAAGTGACATTGAGGAGCTTCTGAGACAGTCTCACTCAGAGCTGCTGTGGATCCAGAGACAGCTGTCAATCATCGCTGCCAGGAACTCCCATCACCTGCAGGTCCAAGGGAAGGTAAGGTTCCACACACGTGAGCTCATTTTTGGCCTTCTGACCTTGCTTGCTTGATCTTTTATGTTACCTTTTCTGTATAACCCAAATTGTATGCATATCCTTGTTAAAGGTCCATCTGTTCATATGTTGTACTATAAATCAATTGTCAATGTGTCCAGGAGAGGACAGCATAGTTCTCTGAAAACACCAATGACTCTATGATAAAAAGCAAGTGTCTGGATTCACCAATCAGAGGAAGAAAAAGGTGAAATCCATGTTGACGTGTTATTAGCATCTTTAGTGGGTGTGGCCAGAATGTCTTGTCAAATGGCACCTTGCTTCCTCAGACTAATTTACATTTTGAAGGGAGTGGTTGGATTTTGGCTGTCCAATCCCACCTAGGTTTTGCATTGTGCCTGAAAACCAATTGGCTTATAAAGAACTGTATCTAAGGACAGAGAGAAAGAGCGAGAGAGGGAGATAGTGTGTACACTCAAAGCAGTTGGTGTTGCTAGGCAACATAATGGAGGAGATTGAGTTTTTTCCTCTCCCTCTCCATCCCTGTACATAGAGATCTGCTAACCAATACCTGCAGCTGTTATTTTCCCTAAAAACACCACTGCTTTTAGAGGTATGATCTGGGATTGGGGAGGGCTGAGAGGGCACTGATGCTTATTGGTCTGTCAATGTGACAGTTAGTTTTGATTGGTCTGTCCTGGGGGTTTTGGTTTTTTCCATTGGTCCTTGTCCTCCAGTACCTTAGTATAAGTGTCTTTTAGAGGTTACGTAGCAGTTAAGAAAATAAATGCATAAAGGAATCAAGATTAAAAAGTGAGGGATGTATGTCAGTGTTTGAATGGGAGGGGAGAAAGGATGATGAATCATGGCTAAGAGGATTGAAAAAGGAGCATTGAGCAAGGTTACGTGTACCAGGGGAGGAATCCATTGACGCAGTGGGCTCAGGTCATGCATTTCTCTGTTTTAGAAAGAGAGAGAGAGATGGTGAGAGCGAGACGGGTGTGAGGGCTGCTCAGGGACGGCTGCAGGTAGGAGAGATGCGTGTAAAGGAAACGCTCATCCATGATGCAATCATTTACACAGGCCAATGATATGAATGCTCACACACTTCAGTGGGTTTGTGTCTGTGAATTCTTGTGACTGGGATGAAGAGGAGGGATGTGGACTGCACTGAGCATGTGCGTGCATCTGTGAGAAAGGGAAGGGAGCGAGAGAGAGAGATGGAGAAGTAGAGTAGGTGAGGGAGGGAGATGGTGAGTGTCGTGGTAGAGAACCTGAGAGAGCTACTAAGCAGGAGAGAGCGCGAGAGAGAGCGGGAACACAAGCAAGTGACAGAAATGGTGTGTGTGTTAGAGAGCACTAATGTGTATCTGACTCTCGGAGGGTGTGTTGTTGCTTGAGTTTTCCTCTGAGAGGGCTGAGAGGCTCTCTCACTGTCTGTCTTTTGGCTCTCCATTCGGCTACAAGCTGCAGACTGGACCAACCATTAAGCCTGCGGAACGCTCACGCTGCACACACTCGTAGGCACACACACACACCACTGGGGTGTCAGCCCTGCCAGCCGGTGATGAGAGGGAGGATACAGTCGTTTTGACACAAAGGGGGAACTGCCTTTGAGGTATGGAGCTTTTTTACCCTCTGCACCACTAGTGTTGTGCCACTGTCTCAGCGGGAATTGTTATTGCCATATTCCTTAGCAAAATGCAGCATACACATTTCTGAAAAAGCATAGGCCTATACATGCTTGGTTACACTAAACACACACACACACACAAATCAGAATCAAAATGTATTGGTCACATATTTTGCAGATTTTATCGCAGGCACAGCGAAATCCTTATGTTTCTAACGCCAACAGTGCATTTATACATAACAGTACAAAACAATACACAAAACTCTGAAAAATAAATGAACTAAGAAATATCAGCACGGGTAATGTCAGAGTCCGGAATATAAATATATACAGTATGTACACTGCACACAAATAAATATGTGGACACCCCTTCAAATTAGGGGATTCGGCTATTTCAGCCACACCCGTTGCTGACAGGTGTATAAAATTTAACACACAGCCATGCAATCTCCATAAACAACCATTGGCAGTAGAATGGTACTGAAGAGCTCAGTGACTTTCAACGTGGCACCGTTATAGGATGCCACCTTTCCAACAAGTCAGCTAGTCAAATTTCTGCCCCGGTCAACTGTAAGTGCTGCTATTGTGAAGTGGAAACGTCTAGGAGCAACAACGGCTCAGCCGCGAAGTGGTAGGGCACACAGGCACACAGAATGGGACCGTCGAGTGCAGAAGCGCCTTGCGCGTAAAAATCGTCTGTCGTCAGTTGCAACACTCACTACCGAGTTCCAAACTTCCTCTGGAAGCAATGTCGGCACAAGAACTGTTCGTAGGGAGCTTCATCAAATGGGTTTCCATGGCTGAGCAGCCACACACAAGCCTAAAATCACCATGCGCAATGCCAAGTGTCGGCTGGAGCGGTGTAAAGCTTGCTGTCATTGGACTCTGAAGCAGTGGAAATGCTTTCTCTCGAGTGATGAATCACGCTTCACCATCTGGCAGTCCGACGGATGAATCTGGGTTTGGCAGATGCCAGAAGAACGCTACCTGCCTGAATGCATAGTGCCAACTGTAAAGTTTGGTGGAGGCCTCCAGAGTGGTGCAGAGGTCTAAGGCACTGCATCGCAGTTCTTGAGGCATCACTACAGACCCGGGTTTGATCCCAGGTTGTGTCCCATAAGGCAGCATACAATTGACCCAGCGTTTACTTGGCTCATCGCGCTCTAGCAGTTGTCAGTCGAACGGTGTTTCCTCAGACACATTGGTGCTGCTGGCTTTTTTGGGTTAAGTGGGCGGGTGTTAAGAACCGTGGTTTGGTGGGTCATATTTAGGGGGATGCATGACTTGATCTTAGTCTCTCCCGAGCAGCTATGAGACAAGATCGCAATTGGATGTCATGAAATTAGGGAGAAAAAGGGGGTAAAATACAACAATAAAAAAAGTTTGGAGGAGGAATAATGGTCTGGGGCCATTTTTCATCATTCGAGCTAGGCCCCTTAGTTCCAATGAAGGGAAATCTTAACGCTACAACATACAATGAAATTCTAGAAAGTTCGGTGCTTCTAACTTTGTGGCCACAGTTTGGGGAAGATGGCCCTTTCCTGTTTCAGCATGACAATGCCTCCGTGAACAAAGCGAGGTCCATACAGAAATTGTTTGTCGAGATTGGTGTGGAAGAACTCGACTGACCTGCACAGAGCCCTGATCTCAACCCTATCGAACACCTTTGAGATGAATTGGAACGCGGACTGAGAGCCAGGCCTAATCGCCCAACATCAGGGCCCGACCTCACTAATGCTCTTCCAGCAATGTTCCAACATCTAGTGGAAAGCCTTCCCAGAAATTGTGTAGGCTGTTATAGCAGCAAAGGGGGAACCAACTCCATATTAATGCCCATGATTTTGGAATGAGATGTTCGACAAGCAGGTGTCCACATACTTTTGGTCATGTAGTGTTTATAATGGAGTGTGAAGACAGTATGGCCAGTATATGGTTAGAAAAATTCTGTGCAGCAGTAGTTATATAGGATTAGCCTTGACTAGAATACTGTATATACATATAAACTGGGTAAAACAGTATGTAAACATTATTCAAGTGACCAGTGTTCATTGACTATGTACATAGTTGCACTTGCATCATAAACCAGATGTTATCCGTGACTTCCCTCTTCAATCCACTGAAGAGGAATATATCATGACTAACCAGGTGTGTGTGTGCTAGCACGCTTACGTGTGTGTTTGTGATTTGTACACGGTTGCCCATTGACTTGTTTGCGTGGGCGATACTTCTGTGTTGCCGAGAGAGCGACGTGTCTGCTGTGAGCCCCTCCTCAGCTCTACTCTGCTGTTATGAAAACTGCTATGGCTGGGACTGCAGCGGAAACACTCTAGCCTAGGCTGGGCCAGGCTGAGTAGCTACATTAGACAGGACCATGGCTCCATGGAGCTGGGAAGGCCTGTGGAGAGCTTGGCTAGGCTACATGCATGGGTCTAAACATGTTAGTCTGTAGGACCGTGCAGGCTTTTGTGCTTCTGTCTAGGGCTAAATGGAGCTAGCCATGGCAGGGCAAGGCAGTGTGGGGTTTGCCAGTGCCATATGCCATTTAACTGGGTAGGCTGGTGCCAGCAGGACTTGGCATGGGCTGTGGAGGGAGTGGGAAGAGTATAGGCTGGGTGAGGCTTCCTCATGCCTAGGGAGGTAGGATGGGTGGAACTGGGTCGGTAAAGCAGAGTTGAATATACCTGAGCAGATTTGACCAGGTAAACATATAATGTTTGTCGACGAAGCCATTGAGTGAGCGAGTGTGTGATGACTCAGAGTGAATATCTGTGTGTGGTAGCATGTGACTAGTTGGTATTGCTTTCACAAGATAAGAAATGGAGAGAGAGTGAGAGAGAGAACGCCCCCACAGGCTGTGTTAGTATAGTAGTGTGTCAAGGTCACAGTGGGTGCTAAAGGTGGCGTTATTGAGGTTGACATTTAGCACATTGGATGTTGCGGCTAACAGACCTCAGGTTTTTTCCAACTCACTCCATTCCAGTCCATCTGCGCTGAGGTTTCGCTGGGTTTCACTTCATTACAACCATCACAGGCTATGTCCCAAATGGTACACTTATCCAGATATACTGCACTACTTGGGCTCTGGTCAAAAGTAGTGCAATATTGGGAATAGGGTGCCGTTTGGGACACAATCAGACTCATGAATGCCTTGATAGCACTGTAGTTCCTCCAAAATCAGCCTCTGCGTGATGGATAGAATAGTTCAGCCGTCTAGCTTCTCATAGGGATGTTGGGACTTCCAATTATATTTTGGCTAATTGGTAGACTAGTTATCTCACTGAAGTAGTTGGGCTAGTGGTAGAAGTAGTTGGGCTAGTGGTAGAATGGCTGCCTGGCGTTGTGTCGAAGCATCTGGCTACATTCACTGCGAGCTAAAAATCATGGTTAGAATATCTGGCTATCTGAATGGTCTTGAAGCCTGTTTCTTCCAGCCTGGCTGGCTGGTTTTCTGATTGGGTGTATGACATATTGGTTTCCTTGCCCTGTATGCAGTCTATGGACAAGGTTCGATAGCAACTTTGGTTTTGCTTTGGTTTTGTTGTCCACTGCTTCAAACTTTTTTTAGCATTTGTGGCACAAATCCAATGCAAGTTAATGGTACCTATATTTGCATTGTTACACTTAATGTTCAAAGTATCTAAAAATGTATTGTGTATGTTACCTGAGATGATTTGGATATGAAGCGTGAACATACTTATATAGACATACATTTGAAACAGTGTCCAGGTAAACAAAATCAAAGCATGGGGTGCTGTGGTACCTTGTCCATAGACTGCTTACAAGGTAAGGAAATCAATATATAACTTTGTAATTTGGGTGAACTATCCCTATAACATTTGGGGTGGGGGGGGGGGTAAACAAAATCACACCTAATAGCAGGAACAGCACCATCTTTGGTCAGAATCTGGTCATATCAGGATGTAGGATGTGACCTAAACATAACAACTTCAATTACTAATTTCTCTGAACAGGGGAAAAACTATTTTATTTTTATTTCACCTTTATTTAACCAGGTAGGCCAGTCGAGAAGAAGTTCTCATTTACAACTGCGACCTGGCCAAGATAAAGCAAAGCAGTGCGACAAAAACAACAACACAGAGTTACACATGGGATAAACAAACAAGTCAATAACACAATAGACAAAATCTGTATACAGTGTGTGCAAATTAAGTAAGGAGGTAAGGCAATAAATAGGCCATAGTGGCGAAGTAATTACAATTTAGCAAATAACACTGGAGTGATATAGTTGCGGATGAGGATGTGCAAGTAGAAATACTGGTTTGGAAAAGAGCAGAAAAACAAATATGGGGATGAGGTATGTAGTTGGTTGGATGGGCTATTTACAGATGAACTGTGCACAGCTGCAGAGATCGGTAAGCTGCTCTGACAGCTGACGCTTAAAGTTAGTGAGGGAGATATGTCTCTAACTTCAGTGATTTTTGCAATTAGTCCAGTCATTGGCAGCAGAGAACTGGAAAGAAAGGCGGCCAAAGAAGTGTTAGCTTTGGGGATGACCAGTGAAATATACCTGCTGGAGTGCGTGCTATGGATGGGTGTTGCTATGGTGACCAGTGAGCTGAGATAAGGCAGAGCTTTGCCTAGCAAAGACTTATAGATGATCTGGAGCCAGTGGGTTTGGTGACGAATATGTAGCGAGGACCAGCCAACAAGAGCATTCAGGTTGCAGTGGTGGGTAGTATATGGGGCTTTGGTGACAAAATGGATGTCACTGTGATAGACTGAATCCAATTTGCTGAGTAGAGTGTTGGAGGCTATTTTGAAATAACATCGCTGAAGTCAAGGATCGGTAAGATAGTCAGTTTTACGAGGGTATGTTTGGCAGTATGAGTGAAGGATGCTTTGTTGCGAAATAGGAAGTCGATTCTAGATTTAACTTTGGATTGGAGATGCTTAATGTGAGTCTGGAAGGAGAGTTTACAGTCTAGCCAGACACCTAGGTATATATAGATGTCCACATATTCAGAACCGTCCAGAGTAGTGATGCTAGTCGGGCGGGCAGGTGCGGGCAGCTATCGGTTGAAGAGCATGCATTTAATTTTACTAGCATTTAAGAGCAATTGGAGGCCACTGACGGAGTGTTGTATGGCGTTGAAGATTGTTTGGAGGTTTGTTAACACAGTGTCCGAAGAAGGGCCAGATGTATACAGAATGGTGTCGTTTGTGTAGAGGTGGATCAAAGAAGTGCGATGTCATTGATATATACAGAGAAGAGTCGGCCCAAGAATTGAACCCTGTGGCAGCCCCAGAGAGACGGCCAGAGGTCCGGACAACAGGCCTTCCCATTTGACACACTGAACTCTGTCTGAGGAGTAGTTAATGAACCAGGCGAGGCAGTCATTAGAGAAACCAAGGCTGTTGAGTCTGCCGATAAGAATACAGTGATTGACAGAGTCGAAAACCTTGGCCAGGTCGATGAAGATGGCTGCACAGTACTGTCTTTTATCGATGGCGGTGATGATATTGTTTAGGACCTTGAGTGTTGCTGAGGTGCACCCGTGATCAGCATGGGAACCAGATTGCATAGTGGAGAAGGTAAGGTGGGATTCGAAATGGTTGGTGATCTGTTTGTTCACTTGGCTGTCAAAGACTTTAGAAAGGCAGGGCAAGAGCAGGATGGATATAGGTCTGCAACAGTTTGGTTCTAGAGTATCTCCCCCTTTGAAGAGGGGGATGACCGCTGCCGCTTTCCAATCTTTAGGAATCTCAGACAATACGAAAGAGAGTTTGAACAGACTAGTAATAGGGGTTGCAACAATGGCGGTGGATAATTTTAGGAAGAGAGGTTCCAGATTGTCTAGCCCAGCTGATTTGTAGGGATCCAGATTTTGCAGCTCTTTCAGAACATCAGCTGTCTGGTTTGGGTGAAGGAGAAGCGGGGGGGAGGGCTTGGGCCAGTTGCTTCGGGGGGGTGCAGAGCTATTGGCCGGGTTTGGGGTAGCCAGCCGTAGAGAAATGCTTATTGAAATTCTTGATTATCGGGTATTTATCAGTGGTGACAGTGTTTCCAAGTCTCAGTGCAGTGGGCAGCTGGGAGGAGGTACTCTTATTCTCCATGGACTTTACGGTGTCCCAAAACTTTTTGGGATTAGCGCTGCAGGATGCAAATTTCTGTTTGAAAAAGCTTTGCTTTCCTAACTGACTGTGTGTATTGGTCCCTGACTTCCCTGAAAGGTTGCATATCGCGGGAACTATTCGATGCTAGTGCAGAACGCCACAGGGTGTTTTTGTGCTGTTCAAGGGATGTCAAATCTGGAGTGAACCAAGGGCTATATCTGTTCTTTGTTCTACATTTTTTGAAAGGGGCATGCTTATTTAAGATTGTGAGGAATGCACTTTTGAAGAATAACCAGGCATCCTCTACTGATGGGATGAGGTCAATATCCTTCCAGGGTAACCGGGCCAGGTTGATTAGAAAGGCCTGCTCGCAGAAGTGTTTTAGGGAGCGTTTGATAGTGATGAGGGTTGGCCGTTTGACCACGGAGGCAGTCAATGAGGCAGTGATCGCTGAGATCTTGGTTGAAAACAGCAGAGGTGTATTTAGAGGGCAAGTTGGTCAGGATGATATCTATGAGGGTGCCCATGTTTACGGATTTGGGGTTGTACCTAGTAGGTTCCTTGATAATTTGTGTGAGATGAGTGCATCTAGTTTAGATTTTAGTACGTCCGGGGTGTTAAGCATATGCCAATTTAGGTCACCTAGCAGTACGAACTCTGACGATAGATGGGGGGCACAGCTGGGAGCTGAGGGGGGTCTATAACAAGCGGAAATTGTGAGGGACTTATTTCTGGAGAGATGGATCTTTAAAAGTAGAAGCTCGAACTGTTTGGGCATCGACCTGGATAGTATGACAGAACTCTGCAGGCAATCTCTACAGTAGATTGCAATTCCGCCCCCTTTAGCAGTTCTGTCTTGACGGAAAATGTTGTAATTGGGGATGGAAATATCAGACATTTTGGTGGCCTTCCTAGGCCAGGATTCAGGCACAGCTAGGATATCAGGGTTTGTGGAGTGTGCTAAAGCAGTAAAGCAAATGTTGCGATACATGATGTTAACATGTATGAACCCAAGGCTTTTACGGTTGCAGAAGTCAACAAATGAGAGCGCCTGGGGACACACAGGGCCTGGGTTAACCTCTACATCATCAGAGGAACAGAGGAGGAGTAGGATGAGGGTATGGCTAAAGGCTATATGAACTGATTGTTTAGTGCTTTGGGAACATAGAATTAAAGATTTCTGGGCTCTTATAGGATAGATTCAGGGCATAGTGTACAGACAAGGGTATGGTAGGGTCCTAGTACAGTGGGGGTAAATCTAGGGATTGTGTGATGATGAGAGAGGTTGCATCTCTGGAGGCACCAGTTAAGCTAGGTGTGGTCTCCGCATGTGTGGGGAGTGGGACAAGGGGGCTATCTGAGGCATGTTGAGCGGGACTAGGGGCTCAGCAGTAAAATAAAACAATGAGAGCTACCCTAACAGTTTACAAGGTATATGGACAGTAGAAAGAGGCATAAAGCAATCACAGGTGTTGATTGGGAGAGCTAAGACAACAACTGGTGAGACAACAATGGGTAAACAGCTAAGACAACAACAACGGGTACATGGCGATGAATGGGCAGAGATGGTCAGTTATCTACACACAGGGCCTGAGTTCGAGGCAGGGGGCGACAGAATTGGGTCCGTGGGTGGCTTTCTTTGGAATCCTTATATCTTACTCATTGTTAGAATTTTGGGAGTCCAAATCAGATGTTATGTACTATATTTATTAAATATTTGAATCCTATCATTTAAAGTGGCTAATTTCAGTGCAGTCAATTAGCTTAATTTCTCAGAGATCAAATACATTGCAACAAAATAATGTTGCTTGAATGCTAATCTTCTTTGTTTATAACTACAGAAACAATTTCAGAACAATCTGAGATTGGGGGTGTCATGGCTTGCTGAAAAGACATGGAACGACCCTCTCTCTGGTCTTAATGGTTTGTGAATCAGATGTCTCGCGAATGTGTCCATCTGCCACTCTTCTGCTATATGAGCTGGTTGGCTTATCCACAGGTTTGTCTGGCTGGCTTCCTGGTTGGTGTTGTGTCTGTTGGTCTATCTGTCAGAGGGGCTGTTGTGTGTGGGTACCAGCTGGATGGTTGACAAACAGTCTTCCAATGGTAAGTGTTAGTGATTTGCACAGCAGCGTGTGTGTATGTCAGGATTAGGAAATCCTCCCTTGGATGGTTCAGTTTAAGATCCAAAACACATTCATATCCTAGGAATTATATAACAAATAGCCCAAATAAAACACACACCTGTGGTCTTGGCTCTTGGTGTTTTCGTGACTTGGTTCATGTGGTTGGAAGACCTTCTGATCAGAGGTCACTGAGGGACCAAAGATATTTATCTGAAAAGCTTTTAGGGAGACTAAATGGATATTCTGACAAGCTTGTCTTTCAGACACATTTTTCTCATTATACACTATGGTCATTAAACATTTCAAAGAGAAAGATGTATCACAGAAGAGTGGGCATGAAACAGAACAGGAAGACAGAGCCATTACATCGTACAGGGAGGCTTTCAAAGTAGTGCTCTACAGGTTGCTTTTGTCTAGGTGGATACGTTGCTTTTTATATCTCTAGATATTGGAGTGCCTGAGCCGGCTAAGTGCCTCGCTTAGGGGCTCAACAGGAGCACTACACCTCACTAGGAATTTCAAACTGCAGCTGACCAACTTTCAGCCCTATATCATTCCCCCATAATGCTTTGTGAGAGGCCTGGATGTCATTTCGGCACCGGCCGGCCGTCTCCATTTTTCCTTCCACAGAGCTGTGTGGGGTGAACGGGTCTGAGGGATATATCTGTTTGCTCATCAACTACCATTAACACACACACACACACACACACACACACACACACACACACACACACACACACACACACACACACACACACACACACACACACACACACACACACACACACACACACACACACACACACACACACACACACACACACACACACACACCCTGAGGGGATGGAGTGTTTAGACAGTCATGGGGGAGACGTGTCCACTGGAGCGTGGCTAATTTCAGCAGACAGGGACAGAGGCAGCATTAGTGTTCCCTTGAGTCAGCTGTCCCGTCAAACTGCCCTGGATCCCTAGTTCCATGCAGCCACAGCCACAACCCTATCCCCTCCCTGCTGTATGGCAGTTCCTGGGGAGGACCTATGCCTGGGAACACATGTCATCATGTGAGACTGGCAATTATGAAATCATCTCATCTCCTATGTCTTCCTGTACAGTTGTCTTACAGAAATAATATGCACTGTAGCACTGGGGGATGCTAAAAATGTCCATTTGGGGTATGGCATGGATTATGTCCTTGGTTTAAGGGATGGCACCCTTTGCTCTTGGGCAATGGGGTCTCCTTAGACCAGATGGAGTTTGTCACTCTGTATTAGTGGCCCTCTAAATCTAGAACACCCCCACCCTGTTTTTTTCCCCCAGGTTGTCTCCCATTCAAATACTGACCAGACCCAAGCCTATTCAGTTTCCTCTTTCAAAAGCCTGCATGGAGATTCAGGATAAGACAGCTGGCTAGCGTATACAGTGCCTTGCGAAAGTATTCGGCCCCCTTGAACTTTGCGACCTTTTGCCACATTTCAGGCTTCAAACATAAAGATATAAAACTGTATTTTTTTTGTGAAGAATCAACAACAAGTGGGACACAATCATGAAGTGGATCGACATTTATTGGATATTTCAAACTTTTTTAACAAAACAAAAACTGAAAAATTAAATAAAAAAATAATTCAGCCCCCTTAAGTTAATACTTTGTAGCGCCACCTTTTGCTGCGATTACAGCTGTAAGTCTCTTGGGGTATGTCTCTATCAGTTTTGCACATCGAGAGACTGACATTTTTTCCCATTCCTCCTTGCAAAACAGCTCGAGCTCAGTGAGGTTGGATGGAGAGCATTTGTGAACAGCAGTTTTCAGTTCTTTCCACAGATTCTCGATTGGATTCAGGTCTGGACTTTGACTTGGCCATTCTAACACCTGGATATGTTTATTTTTGAACCATTCCATTGTAGATTTTGCTTTATGTTTTGGATCATTGTCTTGTTGGAAGAAAAATCTCCGTCCCAGTCTCATGTCTTTTGCAGACTCCATCAGGTTTTCTTCCAGAATGGTCCTGTATTTGGCTCCATCCATCTTCCCATCAATTTTAACCATCTTCCCTGTCCCTGCTGAAGAAAAGCAGGCCCAAACCATGATGCTGCCACCACCATGTTTGACAGTGGGGATGGTGTGTTCATGGTGATGAGCTGTGTTGCTTTTACGCCAAACATAATGTTTTGCATTGTTGCCAAAAAGTTCAATTTTGGTTTCATCTGACCAGAGCACCTTCTTCCACATGTTTGGTGTGTCTCCCAGGTGGCTTGTGGCAAACTTTAAACGACACTTTTTATGGATATCTTTAAGAAATGGCTTTCTTCTTGCCACTCTTCCATAAAGGCCAGATTTGTGCAATATACGACTGATTGTTGTCCTATGGACAGAGTCTCCCACCTCAGCTGTAGATCTCTGCAGTTCATCCAGAGTGATCATGGGCCTCTTGGCTGCATCTCTGATCAGTCTTCTCCTTGTATGAGCTGAAAGTTTAGAGGGACGGCCAGGTCTTGGTAGATTTGCAGTGGTCTGATACTCCTTCCATTTCAATATTATCGCTTGCACAGTGCTCCTTGGGATGTTTAAAGCTTGGGAAATCTTTTTGTATCCAAATCCGGCTTTAAACTTCTTCACAACAGTATCTCGGACCTGCCTGGTGTGTTCCTTGTTCTTCATGATGCTCTCTGCGCTTTTAACGGACCTCTGAGACTATCACAGTGCAGGTGCATTTATACGAAGACTTGATTACACACAGGTGGATTGTATTTATCATCATTAGTCATTTAGGTCAACATTGGATCATTCAGAGATCCTCACTGAACTTCTGGAGAGAGTTTGCTGCACTGAAAGTAAAGGGGCTGAATAATTTTGCACGCCCAATTTTTCAGTTTTTGTTTTGTTAAAAAAGTTTGAAATATCCAATAAATGTCGTTCCACTTCATGATTGTGTCCCACTTGTTGTTGATTCTTCACAAAAAAATACAGTTTTATATCTTTATGTTTGAAGCCTGAAATGTGGCAAAGGTCGCAAAGTTCAAGGGGGCCGAATACTTTCGCAAGGCACTGTATCTTTCCCTCCTTCTCTTGCAGCTGAGACATGAGGTTACTCCCCTGCACTCCACAGTTCTTTCATCCCACGTCAGCCTCTTTCGCCTTCTGGAGGATAGAAACCGAGCCCTAAAGCTTGAGGTGTCTACCCTTCGCCAGGAGAAACAGCAGTACATAACACTGGTGAGTCTGAACTTTCTCCTCTCCTCCACACAACTAGCCCAGACAGCGGTCAATCACTAAAAGGTGTTTTGTTATGGGCCATCTATTCTCCAGAGTATAGCATATTACACCATATCTGTGTTTTTGATCAGTCTACATCTATCCCGATTACCCTCAGTTTGGGCCTTCAAGGCAGTGATTTATCATACTCTTTACTGCATTTATTTTGATCACAATATTTGTGCTCAGAGTATGTCTTTTGTATAGACTAGCGAGTTTATGTTTCGTTCCTTATTGGCAAATAGGTCTTTATTGCAAGCTCTCATGCATAGCAGATGTTGTGCGGTTTGTCGTGCCACTGTGTATTGTGCAGTCAGGTTAGTGTGTAAGATATGGAGGTGAAGAGAAGAGCAGAGGAGAACAGGGGAAGGGGAGGAAGTCCTCTGGGGCTCACCCTGGTCCCAGGGGTGAAGGTGCAAAAGCCGTTGCCCTGGCAACAGGCACACGAGCACGATAGGGACAGATTGGTAAAGGGAAACTGACAGACCGTAATGGCTGCTTGCTGTTGCAAGCCTCAATTGTTCCAAATCAATTTCACCCAATGGAGATGTGAGGTGGAGAAGGCAGAGATGGGTACTTACTTGTACACACAATATTGGCTTGTCATTGGCCAACACGCTTAGGCCTAAATCCCGGAAAATGCTTTCTGGCATCCATGACTTGATGATCAGCTGTCACGTCTGTCCAGTATTTTAATGCTCTCATGGTAATTTAATGTGGTTCACTATTGTGTATGCACTGTATGCATATGTGTATGTGTTGGAGTGTATGTGTATCACCTGTTAACACATCCACATTGTTGTGTGCACGTTTCATTTCGTAACGCCATGGTCCTTGTGCAGGAGGAATGCTTTCCTGTTCCAGCTGTGTGAAATGTAATGGATGATGAGTCACCAGAGGCTGGGTTGTTAGAGTGGGGATGTGTTAAAGTGACAGCGACTGGTTTTCTATGTGTTATGACATGCTGGATTGTATACAGGTAACTGCCAAAATAAAGGAAAAGCTTAATAGGAGTTGGGCCACCATGAACTGCCAAATCAAATCAAATCAAATCAGAACCACCTTCAATGTGCCTTGGCACATACATCCTTTAAATCCCCTATCCTCTTTTGAGACCCCTCTTTCCAATTGAGATTTACTGATATTTATTCTTCTAGCCATGTTAGCCAAAATAATGGGCAACTGGGCGTTTTATACCTGACCCTAATGTGTATGGATGCATATTCAAGAAAGCGAACCGTATTATATAGAGCTATTATTGCATGGAACTCCGTTCCATCTCAAATTAACAGCAAACCTGGCTTTAAAAAACAGATAAAGCAACATCTCACGGCACAACGCCTCTTATTTGACCTATATAGTTTGTGTGTATGTATTAATATGTAGGCTACGTGTGCCTTTAAAAAAATGTAGTTCTGTCCTTGAGCTGTTCTTTTCTATTCATGTTCTGTATTATGTCAGGTTTCATGTTGTGTGGACCCCAGGAAGAGTAGCTGCTGCTTTTGCAACAGCTAATGGTGATCCTAATAACCCTAAGCATGATGGGATGTTAATTGCTGCTTTCAATATACTTTGTATCCCTCATTTACTCAAGTGTTTCTTTATTTTGGCAGTTGCATGTATATATTAATTAGATTTATATAGCAACTTTCTACCTACTGAAGTAATCAAAGCTTTTTACATAGTAAGGGCTCACCTGATCCATTGTGGCACCCACTTGTGTGATGCACGGTAACCATTTAGTGCCAGAACGCTCACCACATATCAGCCAGCATGGTAGAGAGGTGAGGAGTTATATTTGCCACTTAGGAATCAGTTGCCGGATTGGGTATATTATATGTCAGTGACTGGGTTGTCAGATTGGTAGTGTACTGTGACAGTGACTGGGATCTATGCCATTGTGGTGATTTGTTATGACCCTGACTGGGTTGCTAGATTGGGATTAAGTTATGACAGAGACTGGGTTAACAGTGTGGGGATGTGTTATAGTGACAGTGTCTGGGTTGCTAGTATGGTGATACACTACATACAAAAGTATGTGGACACCTGCTTAAACATCTCTTTCCAAAATCATGGTCATTTATATGGAGTTGGTCCTCCCTTTGCAGCTATAACAGCCTCCACTCTTCTGGGAAGGCTTTCCACTAGATGTTGGAACATTACTGAGGGGACTTGCTTCCATTCAGCCGCAAGAGCATTTGTGAGGCCGGGCACTGAGTGAGGCCAGGCTCGCAGTCGGCATTCCAATTCATTCCAAAGGTGCTCGATGGGGTTGAGGTCAGGGCTCTGTGCAGGCCAGTCAAGTTCTTCCACACAAGTCTCAACAAACCAATTCTTTATGGACCTTGCTTTGAGCATGGGGCGTTGTCATGCTGAAATAGGAAAGGGCCTTCCCCAAACTGTTGCCACAAATTTGGAAGCACATAATCATCTAGAATGTCATTGTATGCTGTACCATTAAGATTTCCCTTCACTGGAACTAAAGGGCCTAGCCCAAACCATGAAAACAGCCCCAGACCATTATTCCTCCTCCACCAAACTTTACAGTTGTGCTATGCATTGCGGCAGGTAGCATTCTCCTGGCATCCGCCAAACCCAGATTAATCCATCAGACTGCCAGATGGTGAAGCGTGAGTCATCAGTCATGTTTCCACTGCTCCATAGTCCGATGGTGGTAAGCTTTACACAACTCCAGTCGATGCTTGGCATTGCGCATGGCTCCCGAGAAAGAGTTATTGTGCAGACGTTGCTTCCAGAGGCAGTTTGGAACTCGGTAGTTAGTGATTTTTTACACACTTTAGCACTCGGTGATTCCATTCTGTGAGATTGTGTGATCTCCCACTTCGCGGCTGAGCTGTTGTTGCTCCTAGATGTTTCCACTTCATAATAACAGAACTTACAGTTGACCGGGTAGCTCTAGCAGGGCAGATATTTGACGAACATACTTGTTGGAAAGGTGACATCCTATGACGGTGCCCTTTTGAAAGTCACTGAGCTCTTCAGTAATGCCAATCTACTGCCAATGTTTGTCTATGGAAATTGCAAAGCTGTGTGCTCGATTTTATACACCTGTCAGCAATGGGTGTGGCTGAAATAGTTGAATCCACTAATTTGAAGGGTTGTCCACATACTTTTGTGTATCTCGTGACAGAGAGGGCTGCTGAAGCCCTGTTGCTTGTTGCCTGGCGACCCTCTGTGTTGGACAGGGCATGGCAGGAGTGGACCCTGGGTGAGAAATGACCTTCTGTGTGTCTTTAAGGAGGGCTCCCGCTAAAAGGCGACAGCCATCTTTCCGGACACCATCCCCATGGCAACACCTCCACTGTGCGAGCCCTGGGCACAGCCCCTGGAATGATAGTCCTCATGATAAGAACAATGTGGACGCTCACTGGAACAACGGTGAATTAACAATAAAGGCTAATGACAGTGTGGTGTCAGGGTCATAATTTGCATCACTAATGTGTGTTATTCAAATGCATGAAGACAAAATCACAGGGTTAACATATCCCATTCAAATTCAGTACATTGCAATCCTATTAGATCCCATTAAACTCACCCCCAGGAAATTCATATTGTTTTGACGAAGGGTTCCTAAAGAGATTTTCGTCACAGTCTGCTTTGGCTGAGGTCTCCATCCTCCCTAATTGAATTTGACCCAGGCAGAGCAGACCTCTTTTAGCTGTTTCTCTTTCTATCTCTCAGGCAGCCTCCATAAATCCATTATCCTCTCCAGGAGACTGCTAAAAGTACAGCCCCGTTTTCATAGAGGGAGGAAAAAATGTACAGGGCTGACATGATTCTTCTATTCCACAATGAGAGACACAGTAGCAGTATGGTGACATAAATTAGTTACCCATAAAATGTTGGGTTAATTAAGCAATGGATTGAGTGTTTGCCCCCCCCCACCCCCTCCTTTGCACAATCTGTCTGGATCCTACTTTACCCCCCCCCACTATATTTACCAAGCCCCACCACTCCTATAACAAGTCCCATGCATTCTGGGTGTAGCCCAAGGATTTATATATACATTAGATGACTAATATGGTGGGCTGTGTTGAAGCCACCTTGCCTCCATCTTGGCACTCCCCCACCATTTACATTTTTGGGGGGGAAGCTATATAAATGCATTTATACATGTCTAGGTTTGTTTTAGCACATTTATTCTATTACAGACACGTTAATGTATACTTTTAAATTATATTATGTGAGCTAAAAAAATACAAAATATATATACAATTTTAAAATGAAGGTCAGTCAATCTGGAACAATCTGGAACATTTCAAGAACTTTGAAAGAGTCTTCAAGTGCAGTCGCAAAAACCATAAATCGCAAGATGAAACTGGCTCTCATGAGGACCGCCACAAGAAACGAAGACCCAGAGTTACCTCTGCTGCAGAGGATAAGTTCATTAGAGTTACCAGCAGTGTTGGAAAAAGTACTCAACTTGAGTAAAAGTAAAGATACCATAATAGAAAATGACTCAAGTGAAAGTCACCCAGTTAAATACTACTTGAGTAAAAGTCTAAAAGTATTTGGTTTTCAATATACTTTTAAGTATAAAAAGCAAATGGAATTGCTAAAATGTACTTAGCATCAAAAGTAAAAAGAAAATTATAAGCCATTTCAAGTTCCTTATATTAAACAAACCAGACGGCACAAATTTCTTGTTTTTTTATTTATTGATGGAGCATTTGTGTTTAGTAATGTTCTCTTGATAAATGTGTGAATTGGAAAATTGAGTAAAAAGTACATTATTTTATTTAGGAATATAGTGAAGTAAAAGTTGCCAAAAATGTAAAGTACAGATACCCCCAAAAAAGACTTATGTAGTACTTTAAAGTATTTTTACTTAATAAGTACTTTACACCACTGGTTACTAGCCTCTGAAATTTTAGCCCAAATAAGTGCGTCACAGAGTTAAAGTAACATACACATCTCAGCATCAACTGTTCAGAGGAGACTGCGTGAATCAGTCCTTCATGGTCGAATTGCTGCAAAGAAACCACTACTAAAGGACACCAATAAGAAAAAGAGACTTTCTTGGGCCAAGAAACATGAGCAATGGACATTAGACCGGTGTAAATCTGTCCTTTGGTCTGATGAGTCCAAATTGGACATTTTTGGCTCCAACCGCTGTGTCTTTGGAAGATGCAGAGTCGTTGAATGGATGATCTCCGCATGTGTGGTTCCCACCGTGAAGCATGGAGGAGGAGGTGCGATGGTGTGGAGGTGCGTTGGCGGTGACGCTGTCTCTGATTTATTTAGAATTCAAGGCACACTTAACCAGCATGGCTACCACAGCATTCGCAGCGATACGCCATCCCATCTGGTTTGCACTTAGTGGGACTATAATTTGTTTTTCAACAGGACAATGACACAACACATCCAGGCTATGTAAGGTCTATTTGACCAAGAAGGAGAGTGATGGAGTGCTGCATGAGGTGACCTGGCCTCCACAATCACCTGACCTCAACCCAGTTGAGATGGTTTGGGATGAGTTGGACCACAGAATGAAGGAAAAGCAGCCAACAATTGCTCAGCATATGTTGGAAAAGCAATCTAGGTGAAGCTTGTTGAGAGAATGCCAAGATTGTCCAAAGATCTCATCAAGGCAAAGGGTGGCTACTTTGAAGAATCTCAAATATAAACTATATTTTGATTCGTTTGACACTTTTGATTACTACATGATTTCAAATGTGTTATTTCCTTGTTTTGATGTCTTCACTATTATTCTACAATGTGGAACATAGTAAAAACAAAGAAAAACCCTTGAATGAGTAGTAGGTGTGTCCAAACTTGACTGGAACTGTATGTCCTTGAAGAATTTAACTGTAGAATTCCAAGGGCCTCCCGGGTGGCGCAGTGGTTAAGGGCGCCAGCTGTTCCACCAGAGACTCTGTGTTCGCGCCCAGGCTCTGTCGCAACTGGCCGCGACCGGGAGGTCCGTGGGGCGACGCACAATTGGCCTTGCTTGGCCGGTAGGGATATCCTTGTCTCATCACGCACCAGCGACTCCTGTGGCGGGGCCAGGCGCAGTGCACGTTAACCAAGGTTGCCAGGTGCACGGTGTTTCCTCTGACACATTGGTGCGGCTGGCTTCCGGGTTGGATGCGCGCTGTGTTAAGAAGCAGTGCGGCTTGCTTGGGTTGTGTATCGGAGGACGCATGACTTTCAACCTTCGACTCTCACGAGCCCGTACGGGAATTGTAGCGATGAGACGAGATAGTAGCTACTAAAACAATTCGATACCACGAAATTGGCGAGAAAAAGGGGTAAAAATTCACAAATAAATAAATACTGTAGAATTCCATTTATTCCTATGGAAGACTGCTCCTACTGGTGAGTGCCAATATGACTGACCGGTGGCTTCAAAGCATCTCAATGGCCAATACATTGCATCAGCAATCCAGCGTTTATATTCATCATTGATGTAGCCAGCCAGGGCACTGAGTTCAGCTGGGCAGCAAGGTTTGTGTCGGCATTAATCAAAGCAGACTTGATCCAGATCTGAACAGACTGAGCCAACCCATAATCAAATTGGAGGCAGAGCAGAGAGCTCATTGCTGGCACATAGGCTAAGTAATTGAAAGGTCAGTTTAAATATATAACTACCTACCTACCAACTAGGGCTGGGAATTGCCAGGGACCTCAAGATACGATATTGTCACGATACTTTGGTGGCAATACGATATATAATGCGATTCGATGTTCCAAACATATTGCTCACAGTGCCTTCAGCAAATATTTCCTTGACTTATTCCACATTTTATTGTGTTACACCCTGAATTCAAAACGTATTACATAGAGATTTCCATGCCTGGCTTGCTTTTCTTTTCATAATTCTTCAAGCTTTCCTATGCAAACAGGTCTTGCCTTAGATTTTCAAGTATATTTAAGCAAAACTGTAACTCGGCCACTCAGGAACATTCACTGTTTTCTTTGTAAGCATCTCCAGTGTAGATTTGGAGTTGTGTGTTAGGCTATTGTCCTGCTGAAAGGTGAATTCCTCTCCCAGTGTCTGGTGGAAAGCAGACTGAACCAGGTTTTCCTGAGGGGGAATGGGCTTTGTCGTGCCCTCTTCACGACTGTCTTGGTGTGTTTGGACCAATCTAGTTTGTTGTTGATGTGGACACCAAGGAATTTGAATCTCTCAACCTGCTCCACTACAGCCCCGTCGATGAGAATACTCCTGAGGAGGATGACCTGACCAATCAATTGTCAAGACGAGGATGAGCTGGCCAATGAGCGGTCTCCTCACATTCATATTTTTATGAACGATATATGCCCACACCATTCCAACACAGAAAAGTTGCTTTTTAACATACTTAATTATACTTTTTTGCAAGGAAAGTTATTTCACTCATATTGTAAGTAATGATAGAAATCTGGAAACACTAGACAGTTTAAGTAATTTTAGGCTGTAACAGCAGTGGGCACCCACTGATTAGGGCAATATGATATACAGTTATGAGGTGTGCGCGCTAGGGTTGAATGGTGAGAACCCGGTTACCGAGATTTACCAGGATATACCAACCAAAACCATTTCCCTTTTCCCGGGATAAATAACAGCTAGAAACCAGAAATTATAATACATTATTTATATGAACAGCATGGCGTGAAATGGAACTATTACATTATATGCGATGTCGAAATCTGGTTTCTCTACGGCCTCTGCATGATGAATCATCAACGCTCAGGGTGGGGACAGACAGCCCATCTCAGTATGGATCACAGTTTGTATTTGTATTTATTATAGATCCCCATTAGATGCTGCCAAAGCAGCAGCTACTCTTCCTGGGGTCCAGGGAAATTAAGCAGTTTATACAATTTTAAAACATTACAATACATTAACAGATTTCACAACACACTGTGCCCTCAGGCCCCTACTCCACCACTACCACATATCTACAGTACAAAATCATGTGGATGTATAGTGCGTGTGTTATTGTGTGTGTGTGTGTGTGTGTCTGTGCATGCATGTCTGTGCCAATGTTTGTGTTGCTTCACAGTCCCCCGCTGTTCTGTAAGGTGTTTTTGTTATCTGTTTTTTTAAATTAATGTAGTCATGGCTCAATGTAGTACTGTGTGCCTCCCACAGTCTGTTCTGGACTTGGGGATTGTGAAGAGACCACTTGTAGCATGTCTGTGCATTCAACATGTCAAAACGTCTCATAAATACAAGTAGGGATGAAGTAAATCTCTCCTCCACTTTGAGCCAGGAGAGATTGACATGCATATTATTAATATTAGCTCTCCGTGTACATCCAAGGTCCTACCGTGCTGCCCTGTTCTGAGCCAATTGCAATTTTCAAAAAAGTCATTCTTTGTGGCACCTGACCACCTGACTGAACATTAGTCAAGGTGCGACAAAACTAGGGCCTGTAGGACCTGTGTTGTTGATAGTGTTGTTAAGAAGGCAGAGCATTGCTTTATTATAGACATACTTCATCCTCTTAGCTACTACTGCATCAATATGTCTTGACCATGACAGTTTACAATCTAGGGTTACTCCAGGCAGTTTATACATCTCAACTTGCTCAATTTCCACATGATTTATTTCAAGATTTTGTTGAGGTTTATGGTTTAGTGAGTGTTTTGTTCTAAATACAATGCTTTTAGTTTTAGAAATATTTAGGGATAACTTATTCCTTGCCACCCATTCTGAAACTAACTTCAGCTCTTTGTTGAGTGATGCAGTCATTTCAGTCTCTGTAGTAGCTGACGTGTATAGTGTTGAGTCATCCGCATACATAGACACTCTGGCTTTACTCAAAGTCAGTGGCATGTCGTTCGTAAAAATTAAAAAAGCAAGGGGCCTAAACAGCTACCATGGGGAATTTCTGATTCTAACTGGATTATATTTCAGAGGCTTCCATTAAAGAACACCCTCTGTGTTCTGTTACACAAGTAACTCTTTATCCACGTAATAGTAGGGGGTGTAAAGCCTAACACATGTTTTTCCAGCAGCAGACTATGATTGATAATGTCAAAAGCTGCACTGAAGTCTAAAAATACAGCATCAATTTCTCTCAGCCAATCATCAGTCATTTGTGTAAGTACTGTGCTTGTTGAGTGTCCTTCCCTATAAACGTGCTGAAATTCTGTTGTAAATTTTACTGTGAAATAGCATTGTATCTGGTCAAACACATTTATTTCCAGAAGTTTACTACGGGTTGGTAACAGGCTGATTTGTCGGCTATTTGAGATAGTGAAGGGGGCTTAACTATTCTTGGGTAGCGGAATGACTATAGCTTACCTCCAGGCCGGAGGGATCACACAAATCATCCAGAAAGTATACTTCTCTGTTGATATCACGTACATTATCAAGCATTTCACACATATTATCCACAGTTCCCAATGCATGGAGATCTATCATCTCATCATGGTAACTTTTTTTTGCGACAGTTAGGCCTGCATTTGTTGCAGGATAGTCTATGCTACAGTAATTTAAAGACCGGAAGAAGGTCTAATTTACCCATCTCCATCTGGCTTTCGGGGGTTACCTTATTTTGTAAAGATCATTATATTTAAATTGCAGCTGCAGTTTTAAAATAGCCTATCACTCGAATATCATTGCGTTAAATCAGTACTCACGTGAGCACTCTTTTGTAGTCTTTCTCTCGTTCCATCTCCATGAACTCCAAATTACATCCCTCGATCCTGACTAGTCTCCTAGTCCCTGCCGCTGAAAAACTTCCCACAGCATGATGCTGCCACCACCACTATGCTTCATCGTAGGTATGGTGCCAAGTTTCCTCCAGACGTGACACTTGGCATTCAGGCTAAAGAGTTCAATCTTGGTTTCAACAGACCAGAGAATCTTGTTTCTCATGGTCTGAGAGTCCTTTAGGTGCCTTTTGGCAAACTCCAAGCAAGCTGACATATGCTTTTTACTGAGGAGTGGCTTCCGTCTGGCCATTCTACCATAAAGGCCTTATTGGTGGAGTGCTGCAGAGATGGTCGTCCTTCTGGAAGGTTCTCCCATCTCCATAGAGGAACTCTGGAGCCCTTCAGAGTGACCATCTCATTCTTTGTCAACTCCCTGACCAAGGCCCTTCTTCCCCGATTGCTCAGTTTGGCCAGGTGGCCAGCTCTAGGAAGAGTCTTGGTGGTTCCAAACTTAATCCATTTAAGAATGATGGATGTCACTGTGTTCTTGGGGACCTTCAATTCTGCAGAAATGTTTTGGTATTCTTCTCCAGATCTGTCCCTCGACACAATCCTGTCTCACCGCTCTACGGACAATTTCTTTGACCTAATGGAACGGTTTTTGCTCTGACATGCATGTCAACTGTGGGACCTTATATAGACAGGTGTGTGCCTTTTCAAATCATGTCCAATCAATTGAATTTACCACAGGTGGACTCCAATCAAGTTGTAGAAACATCTCAAGTATGATCACTGGAAACAGGATGCACCTGTGCTCAATTTCGATTCTCATAGCAAAGGGTCTGAATACTTATGTAAATAAATGATTTTTTATACATTTGCAAACATTCCAAAAACATGTTTTTGCTTTGTCATTATTGGGCATTGTGTGTGGATTGATGAGTAAAAAAAGTATTTTGTCAATTTTAGAGTAAAGCTGTAACGTAACAAAATGTGGAAAGGGGGAAGGGGTCTGAATACTTTCCAAATGCATTATTACATACATAGGTATGTGGACACCCCTTCAAATGAGTGGATTTGGCTATTTCAGCCATGTGTGTGGCTGTGTGTCATCGTGTTTTTGTCTATGGTGTCTACCATGTTCTTGTAACCCATCACATCTGGCTTGCTATCCAATCTCCATCCACGTGTAACTGTAAAGTATGTAACGCCTGATTTTGCCATAAGCTGATATGTGATGTTAAATGGATGACATGATAATGATAGATGATACATGATAGACACTTTATATACAGAAGTATGTGGACACCCCTTCAAATTAGTGGATTTGGCTATTTCAGCCACACCAGTTCCTGACAGGAGTATAAAATCTAGCACACAGCTATGCAATCTTCATAGACAAGCATTGGCAGTAGAATGGCCTAACTGAAGAGCTCAGTGACTTTCAACATGGCATAGGATGCCACCTTTTCAAATTAGTCAGTTTGTCAAATTTCTTCCCAGTCAACTGTAAGTGCTGTTATTGTGATGTGAAAACGTCTAGAAGCAACAACGGCTCAGCCGCGAAGTGGTATGCCACACCACACAAGCTCACAGAATGGGACCGCCAAATGCTGACGCACGTAGCTTATACAATTTGCCTGTTCTCGGTTGCAACAGTCAATGCCGAGTTCCAAACTTCCTCTGGAATCATAATAATAATAATAATATATGCCATTTAGCAGACGCTTTTATCCAAAGCGACTTACAGTCATGTGTGCATACATTCTACGTATGGGTGGTCCCGGGAATCGAACCCACTACCCTGGCGTTACAAGCGCCACTACCCTGGCGTTACAAGCGAATCAACACCAGCACAATAACTGTTCGTCGGGAGCTTCATTTAATGGGTTTTCATGGCCGAGCAGCCTCACACAAGCCTAACTTCAACATGTGCAATGCCATGCATCGGCTGGAGTGGTGTAAAGCTTGCAGCCATTGGACTCTGGAGCAGTGGAAATGCCTTTTCTGGAGTAATGAATCACGCTTCACCATCTGGCAGTCCAACAGACAAATCTGAATTTGATGGATGCCAGGAGAACACTACCTGCCCCAATGCATAGTGCCAACTGTAAAGTTTGGTGAAGGAGGAATAAAGGTCTGGGGCTGGTTTTCATGGTTTAGGCTAGGCCCCTTATTTCCAGTGAAGGGAAATCTTAACTCTACAGCATACAATGATATTCTGGAAAATTATGTGCTTCCAAATTTGTGGCAACAGTTTGGGGAAGATGGCCCTTTCCTGTTTCAGCATGACAATTCCCCCGTGCACAAGTGAGGTCCATACAGAAATGGTTTGTCGAGATCGGTGTGGAAGAATTTGACTGGACGGAACAGAGCCCTGACCTCAACCCCATCCAACAACTTTGGGATGAAATGGATTGGCGACTGCGAGCCAGGCCTAATCGGCCAACATCAGTGCAGACTTCCCTAATGCTCTTGTGGCTGAATGGAAGCAAGTCCCCACAGCAGTGTTCCAATGTCTTGTTGAAAGCCTTCTCAGACGAGTGGAGGCTGTTATAGCAGAAAAGGGGGAACCAACTCCATATTAATGCACATGATTTTGGAGTGAGATGTTCGACGAGCAGGTGTCTAGGTCATGAAGTGTACTTTATTTCTGGTTTTAGTCATTTGAGTATAGACTGAAAACATTTTTCCTCACAAATTATAAAAAAAAATAAAAAAATACTGTGGCCCATAAAAACACTATGCAGAAAAAACCCTGCAAATGTATGTCCAAAAATGCTTGATTTGGCCATTTTTCCTGGCAATATGCAATGAAAAATTGTTCAAAATTCAAAAGGTATTTGAGCTCTGACAAAGTCCTTGAGGCTGATACGTAAAGCTTAGTAAAGAACAGTGATACTAGCAAGAGCAGTGTGCAGGTTTCTCTTTTCTCTCATGTTGTTCAATTTTTTGTGAAAATGCGCTGAAGAGGGAAACATTTGTTCACGTGTGGTTTGATTGAACCATATTATGCGTTAAATGTGCAGTGATCAGTTGAAACTGCGAGCCCTCATTTTGTACTGTTTGTGATGGGTCAGTTTTATGTGATGAAATTTGAAATTGTGATGATTTGACTGTTTTATGCGGAAAAAGTGCAGTGATTGGTCAAATTTGATTTCGAAAAAAATAATTGCAATCACAGAATCCTGGAGGTACTGAACAGGTTCCGCCCATTCATTCTGCCCCTCCTGCTGCAGTCACAGGCAGCATACACTTTTAGCATGCTAGCAATTAGCATTTAGTGTTTGCTTGCTTGTGTGTGTGACAGAGAGCAGTACCAATAAAGCCCTGCCCAATTAGCCCCACCCCATTGACTATGCCTGCTCCACAGCTGCATGAAGGGGAGGAAGGGATCGGAGGAGGGGTCTATCCAGCCTCAGACCAACCCCTCAGCAAACATCTCCAGCCTTCAGTCAGTCAGGCAGCCAGCCCACTGGAAGCCCAGCCCCCGGCAGGCAGGGCAGCTTCCCCCTATAAGGACAGCTCCCGGAACACTGCTGTTACTGCTGCTGGTAGGAGATGAATACAGCACCGGGGATTTTGTAGCTAGTTGCACAACCAGAGAGCGTGAGAGAAAGAGAGGGAAGAGAGAGAAACAGAGAGTGAGAGTCAGGAGGCAGAGAGAGAGAGACGGGAGGCAGAGAGAGAGAGAGAGACAGGGGGGAAGAGAGAGTCGGGCGGAATGAGAGAGAGGGAGGAAGGGAGGGAGAGACGCAGGCCCAGGAGCTGCTGCTGCTGATGCAGCCGCCTGACATTTAGCCTTCCAAGATAAGAGGAAGGAACACTAGCAGCATCTCAGTCACAATGCTACAGTGCTAGCTAGCCAGCAGACACGGTAAATACTGCTCCTTCATCACCACTCTGCTTCCACTAACTACTGCATAGTCTCTCTCTCTCTCTCACTCGTCCTCTCCCCCCCTTTATCCCTCCCTCTATCCCTTGGGTGTCGTGCCTGTGTTCTGAGCATGTGTGTGGTTGTATGTCTGTGGCTGGCTGAGGGAAGTCTCCCATTTACTGTGCCGGAGGAGAGCTGAGAGATGGAGGGGTCCAATAGCACATTTTGACTCTACTGGGTAGCTGGGCGCTCCTGCATTGTCACGCTCTTCTTCATTGTACGCTGCCACCTGTTATGTCAGCTCCCAGACACAAAATGTAAATTATCTATAATACCTGTCTCTATACTATCGAAACAATGTACAATGTAATTGTGTGTGTGTTGTGTCTTTTCCTTATTTTGGATGTTGGTTGTGTAACCTGAACCTCTCCCTTTGCCTGGCCAAGGGGTTGCCATGGAGACAATGGAAGTCTCCTCAGCAGAAATGCTATTTGATCCCAATACTGTGTTGTACCATAGATTTACTGGATGTAGATTCCGCTTCTACAACATAAAGACTGACTGCTTTACATTTTTGGGGGGACAGAATGGAGGCTTTTGGAAATATTGCCTTTCTCCACTTACTACATCATAACTGCATTGATTCTGGTCAGGACTACTGCTCTCTTCTCATAGGTGGAGGCAGGTTCTAGAAACAAAGCTGAAAGTAAATAATTTGCTCTAGTCACAATTATATTGACAAAGGATGTATATGTAAGTGTGTGTGTCTTTTTGCGTGGGCATGTGAAAGGGACCAACGGAAGATGAGTGTAGATGTGAGGGAGGGTATATAACCTAAATTCTCAGTCTGCAGTATTTCCACAGGCATGATTATCTTTCTCTCTCTCTCGTTCTGTTGGTGTGAATTCTCAAACAACAGCAGCAGCAATGACATTAATGGCTCGTGGGCACCCACCACCTCTTCTTCCTCTTTCTGTTCTTCATCCCTCTATTTTCTGCGCAGACTGGTAGCCACTGCCAGCTGAGCTCATCCGGATGCCAGGGGGTGAGGGGGGAAAGAGGAGGGATGAAGGGAGGGGGGGGGGACTAAACTTCTATTTTGAATCCCCAGCTGGATGATTTTCCCCCCTCTTCTCTTGAGATTAATTGAGGAATAGTCTGCCAGCAAAAAGACAGCCTTGACTAATCTCAATGTTCCTGAGGACACACAGCCAGGGAGAGGGCTCGGAATAGTCACACGCATGCTTGGGCATACACACACACTTACATCCATGTGCTGACACCCACAAGCACATATGCACAAGCATGCATGCACTTTACATTTGCCAACACACAGACACACACTGAATCCCATCTATGATGCATTTGCTTGTCAGCACAGCATGTAGATGCATTTTTGTGTGCACACAGACACGTGTGGAGTACAGTACAGTGTGTAAGAGAGGCGTAAGCACCAAAAAATATCCTGTCTCTTCCCACTAATTGTCATGCTGGTGAAAGAGGACCCAAAAGCGACTTGGCGAAAACAGAGTCTTTAATCCAGTAAAGTAAATACAATCCAAAAAACACAACCTTCACTCGAAATGACGAGGACAAACTGGAGACTCGATCTTGAACAGCAGGTGAACAACAGGTTGCCTCGGGAAGGCACTTGAACCAGACAGACTCAGACACCTGCTCACCACGCAGCATCTGAGGAAAACACGACACGACAGGGCGATACACAAACACAGCACGGTGAATTCTAGACAAGGAACCGACAGGGCAGAAACGAATAACAAGGAGAGAAATAGGGACTCTAATCAGGGAAAAGGATCGGGAACAGGTGTGGGAAGGCTAAATGATGATTAGGGGAATAGGAACAGCTGGGAGCAGGAACGGAACGATAGAGAGAAGAGAGAGCGAGAGAGTGAGAGAGGGAGGGGAGAGAGAGGGATAGAAAGAGGGAAAGAACCTAATAAGACCAGCAGAGGGAAACGAATAGAATGGGGAGCACAGGGACAAGACATGATAATAAATGACAAAACATGACAGTACCCCCCACTCACCGAGCGCCTCCTGGCGCACTCGAGGAGGAATCCTGGCGGCAACGGAGGAAATCATCAATGAGTGAACGGTCCAGCACGTCCCGAGACGGAACCCAACTCCTCTCCTCAGGACCGTAACCCTCCCAATCCACTAAGTATTGGTGACCCCGTCCCCGAGAACGCATGTCCATGATCTTATGTACCTTGTAAATAGGTGCGCTCTCGACAAGGACGGGAGGGGGGAGGGAAGACGAACGGGGTGCGAAAGAAAGGGCTTAACACAGGAGACATGGAAGACAGGATGGACGCGACGAAGATGTCGCGGAAGAAGCAGTCGCACAGCGACAGGATTGACGACCTGGGAGACACGGAACGGACCAATGAACCGCGGAGTCAACTTACGAGAAGCTGTCGTAAGAGGAAGGTTGCGAGTGGAAAGCCACACTCTCTGGCCGCAACAATACCTTGGACTCTTAATCCTGCGTTTATTGGCGGCTCTCACAGTCTGTGCCCTGTAACGGCAAAGTGCAGACCTCACCCTCCTCCAGGTGCGCTCACAACGTTGGACAAACGCTTGAGCGGAGGGAACGCTGGACTCGGCAAGCTGGGATGAGAACAGAGGAGGCTGGTAACCCAGACTACTCTGAAACGGAGATAACCCGGTAGCAGACGAAGGAAGCGAATTGTGAGCGTATTCTGCCCAGGGGAGCTGTTCTGCCCAAGACGCAGGGTTTCTGAAAGAAAGGCTGCGTAGTATGCGACCAATCGTCTGATTGGCCCTCTCTGCTTGACCGTTAGACTGGGGATGAAACCCGGAAGAGAGACTGACGGACGCACCAATCAAACGACAGAACTCCCTCCAAAACTGTGACGTGAATTGCGGACCTCTGTCTGAAACGGCGTCTAACGGGAGGCCATGAATTCTGAATACATTCTCGATAATGATTTGTGCCGTCTCCTTAGCGGAAGGAAGTTTAGCGAGGGGAATGAAATGTGCCGCCTTAGAGAACCTATCGACAACCGTAAGAATCACAGTCTTCCCCGCAGACAAAGGCAGACCGGTAATGAAGTCTAGGGCGATGTGAGACCATGGTCGAGAAGGAATGGGGAGCGGTCTGAGACGACCGGCAGGAGGAGAGTTACCCGACTTAGTCTGCGCGCAGTCCGAACAAGCAGCCACGAAACGGCGCGTGTCACGCTCCTGAGTCGGCCACCAAAAGCGCTGGCGAATAGACGCAAGAGTGCCTCGAACACCGGGATGACCAGCTAACTTGGCAGAGTGAGCCCACTGAAGAACAGCCAGACGAGTGGAAACAGGAACGAAAAGGAGGTTACTAGGACAAGCGCGCGGCGACGCAGTGTGCGTGAGTGCTTGCTTAACCTGTCTTTCAATTCCCCAGACTGTTAACCCGACAACACGCCCATAAGGAAGAATCCCCTCGGGATCAGTAGAAGCCACAGAAGAACTAAACAGACGGGATAAGGCATCAGGCTTGGTGTTCTTGCTACCCGGACGGTAAGAAATCACAAACTCGAAACGAGCTAAAAACAACGCCCAACGAGCTTGACGGGCATTAAGTCGTTTGGCAGAACGGATGTACTCAAGGTTCTTATGGTCTGTCCAAACGACAAAAAGAACGGTCGCCCCCTCCAACCACTGTCGCCATTCGCCTAGGGCTAAGCGGATGGCGAACAGTTCACGGTTACCCACATCATAGTTGCGCTCAGATGGCGACAGGCGATGAGAAAAATAAGCGCAAGGATGAACCTTATCGTCAGACTGGAAGCGCTGGGATAGAATGGCTCCCACGCCTACCTCTGAAGCGTCAACCTCGACAATGAATTGTCTAGTGACGTCAGGAGTAACGAGGATAGGAGCGGACGTAAAACGTTCTTTTAGAAGATCAAAAGCTCCCTGGGCGGAACCGGACCACTTAAAACACGTCTTGACAGAAGTAAGAGCTGTGAGAGGGGCAGCAACTTGACCGAAATTACGAATGAAACGCCGATAGAAATTAGCGAAACCTAAAAAGCGCTGCAACTCGACACGTGACCTTGGAACGGGCCAATCACTGACAGCTTGGACCTTAGCGGAATCCATCTGAATGCCTTCAGCGGAAATAACGGAACCGAGAAAAGTAACGGAGGAGACATGAAAAGAGCACTTCTCAGCCTTTACGTAGAGACAATTCTCTAAAAGGCGCTGTAGAACACGTCGAACGTGCTGAACATGAATCTCGAGTGACGGAGAAAAAATCAGGATATCGTCAAGATAGACAAAAACAAAGATGTTCAGCATGTCTCTCAGAACATCATTAACTAATGCCTGAAAAACAGCTGGCGCACTGGCGAGACCAAACGGCAGAACCCGGTACTCAAAATGCCCTAACGGAGTGTTAAACGCCGTTTTCCACTCGTCCCCCTCTCTGATGCGCACGAGATGGTAAGCGTTACGAAGGTCCAACTTAGTAAAGCACCTGGCTCCCTGCAGAATCTCGAAGGCTGATGACATAAGGGGAAGCGGATAACGATTCTTAACCGTTATGTCATTCAGCCCTCGATAATCCACGCAGGGGCGCAGAGTACCGTCCTTCTTCTTAACAAAAAGAACCCCGCCCCGGCCGGAGAGGAAGAAGGCACTATGGTACCGGCGTCAAGAGACACAGACAAATAATCCTCGAGAGCCTTACGTTCGGGAGCCGACAGAGAGTATAGTCTACCCCGAGGGGGAGTGGTCCCCGGAAGGAGATCAATACTACAATCATACGACCGGTGAGGAGGAAGGGAGTTGGCTCGGGACCGACTGAAGACCGTGCGCAGATCATGATATTCCTCCGGCACTCCTGTCAAATCGCCAGGTTCCTCCTGAGAAGTAGGGACAGAAGAAACGGGAGGGATGGCAGACATTAAACACTTCACATGACAAGAAACGTTCCAGGATAGGATAGAATTACTAGACCAATTAATAGAAGGATTATGACATACTAGCCAGGGATGACCCAAAACAACAGGTGTAAACGGTGAACGAAAAATCAAAAAAAGAAATAGTCTCACTGTGGTTACCAGATACTGTGAGGGTTAAAGGTAGTGTCTCAAATCTGATACTGGGAAGATGACTACCATCTAAGGCGAACATGGGCGTAGGCTTCTCTAACTCTCTGAAAGGAATGTCATGTTTCCGAACCCATGCTTCGTCCATGAAACAACCCTCAGCCCCAGAGTCTATCAAGGCACTACATGTAGCACCCGAACCGGACCGACAAAGTAGTACAGGATTTAGATGGAGAGACTTGAGTAGTTGCGCTCACCTGTAGCCCTCCGCTTACAGATGAGCTCTGGCTTTTTACTGGACATGAATTAACAAAATGTCCAGCAACTCCGCAATAGAGGCACAGGCGGTTGGTGATCCTCCGTTCCCTCTCCTTAGTCGAGATGCGAATCCCTCCCAGCTGCATGGGCTCAGTCTCTGAGCCAGAGGAGGGAGATGGTTGCGATGCGGAGCAGGGAAACACCGTTGATGCGAGCTCTCTTCCACGAGCCCGGTGACGAAGATCTACCCGTCGTTCTATGCGGATGGCGAGAGCAATCAAAGAGTCCACATCTGAAGGAACCTCCCGGGAGAGAATCTCATCCTTAACCACTGCGTGGAGTCCCTCCAGAAAACGAGCGAGCAGCGCCGGCTCGTTCCACTCACTAGAGGCAGCAAGAGTGCGAAACTCAATAGAATAATCCGTTATGGACCGTTCACCTTGGCATAGGGAAGCCAGGGCCCTAGAAGCCTCCCTACCAAAAACTGAACGGTCAAAAACCCGAATCATCTCCTCTTTAAAGTTCTGGTACTTGTTAGAGCAATCAGCCCTTGCCTCCCAGATAGCTGTGCCCCATTCTCGAGCCCGGCCAGTAAGGAGTGAAATGACGTAAGCAACCCGAGCTCTCTCTCTAGAGTATGTGTTGGGTTGGAGAGAGAACACAATCTCACACTGCGTGAGAAAGGAGCGGCACTCAGTGGGCTGCCCGGAGTAGCAAGGTGGGTTATTAACCCTAGGTTCTGGAGGCTCGGCAGGCCAGGAAGTAACAGGTGGCACGAGACGAAGACTCTGGAACAGTCCAGATAGGTCGGAAACCTGAGCGGCCAGGTTCTCCACGGCATGGCGAGCAGCAGACAATTCCTGCTCGTGTCTGCCGAGCATGGCTCCTTGGATCTCGACGGCAGTGTAACGAGCGTCTGAAGTCGCTGGGTCCATTCCTTGGTCGGTTCCTTCTGTCATGCTGGTGAAAGAGGACCCAAAAGCGACTTGGCGAAAACAGAGTCTTTAATCCAGTAAAGTAAATACAATCCAAAAAACACAACCTTCACTCGAAATGACGAGGACAAACTGGAGACTCGATCTTGAACAGCAGGTGAACAACAGGTTGCCTCGGGAAGGCACTTGAACCAGACAGACTCAGACACCTGCTCACCACGCAGCATCTGAGGAAAACACGACACGACAGGGCGATACACAAACACAGCACGGTGAATTCTAGACAAGGAACCGACAGGGCAGAAACGAATAACAAGGAGAGAAATAGGGACTCTAATCAGGGAAAAGGATCGGGAACAGGTGTGGGAAGGCTAAATGATGATTAGGGGAATAGGAACAGCTGGGAGCAGGAACGGAACGATAGAGAGAAGAGAGAGCGAGAGAGTGAGAGAGGGAGGGGGAGAGAGAGGGATAGAAAGAGGGAAAGAACCTAATAAGACCAGCAGAGGGAAACGAATAGAATGGGGAGCACAGGGACAAGACATGATAATAAATGACAAAACATGACACTAATCCTGTAGTATCTGTATCAGTGTTTGCAGGTGAGTCAGACCAAATGACTCAATGTTCCCATGCAGACTGCGTATCTTTGATAGATTCATTTACTCATTTAATTATTCCTGCCTGTTTGAAAAACAGATTAAATAAGGAGCATTTGCTTACACTGCTGTTCTGCTTGCTCACACTTATAATACTCTAAAGAACATCTGATACTCTGGGATCTGAAAACAGTGGCAGTGTAATGGTGCAAATTAGGTTTGTGGAAGCTTAGCACTTTTACCTCTATTCTACCTGTAAAAAAGGGTATCTATAGCAACCCCATGGTCTCCTTTCCAACCACCTCCTCACAATTGTGAGGATGACTGCTCGCAAGCGCACCATGAGCATTAGTGTCATTAAGCCATTCGGCTTAAGGGAGTGGGTAGCATTTCAGACCTATGTGCGTAGTAGTAGTAGTACCACAGGCATTGGGCAGTTACATTTTATAGTAGAATGCTACAGTAGCTTCTTAGTCTAGGCTTGTTTGTAGTTTATTTGGTCGTTTGTAGTATTTTGGTCATGTTGACATGAGAAATCTGTTACTCTGTGTTTTCCACAGGTACATAGAATAGCCCCCCCAACCCCCTCAATGTTTTGCCGAAGGAGCTCTACTTTGGTGGACTCTGGTACATTCTAATTAGGGCTGTCACCGACAAAAAAAAAATCTTAAATCGACCGTTCTTTTGACCAATCGGTTGGTCGAAATGTTAAAACGTGTATTTTTCCACATATAGACACATCATAAACTCAGCAAAAAAACTAAACGTCCCTTTTTCAGGAACCTGTCTTTCAAAGATAATTCATAAAAATCTGAATAACTTCACAGATCTTCATTGTAAAGAGTTTAAACACTGTTTCCCATGCTTGTTCAATGAACCCTAAACAATTAATGAACATGCATCTGTTGAACGGTCGTTAAAACTTCTTCGGGATCGGTGTCCCTTCCACGGGATGGTTGAACTATTGTAGGCTAATGCGGTTAGCATGAAGTTGTAAGAAACAAGAACATTTCCCAGGACATAGACATATCTGATATTGACAGAAAGCTTAAATTCTTGTTAATCTAACTGCACTGTCCAATTTACAGTAGCTTTTACAGTGAAAGAATACCATATTATTTGAGGAGAGTGCACAATTTTGAACATGAAAAGTTATTAATTAACAAATTAGGCACATTTGGGCAGTCTCGATACAATTTTTTAAAACAGAAATGCAATGCTTCATTGGATCAGTCTAATACTTTGCACATACACTGCTGTCATCTAGTGGCAAAAATCTAAATAGCACCTGAGCTGGAATAATAAACTATGGCCTTTCTCTTGAATTTCAGAGATGATAGTACAAAAAAATACAAAAGAACAGTTGATTTTTTCTTTGTAGTATCTCTTACCAGATCTATTGTGTTATATTCTCCTACATTCCTTTCACATTCCCACAAACTTCAAAGCGTTTCTTTTAAATGGTACCAAGAATATGCTTGTCCTTGCCTCAGGGCCTGAGCTACAGGCAGTTAGATTTGGGTATGTCATTTTAGGTCGAAAATTGAAAAAAAGGGACGGATCCTTAGACACCAACAGCTTACAGACTAGCAGGCAATTAAGGTCACAGTTATGAAAACTTAGGACACTAACAAGACCCTTCGACTGACTCTGTACATTATGCCCTGAATCTATTCTACAATGCCCAGAAATCTGCTCCTTTTCTTCTCTGTTCCCAACGCAACAGACAACCAGTTCTTATAGCCTTTAGTCTCATCCTCAGCCTACTACTCCTCTGTTCCTCTGGTAATGAAGAGGTTAACCCAGGTCCTGTATGTCCCCAGGCGCTCTCATTTGTTGACTCCTGCAACCGTAAAAGCCTTGGTTTCATGCATGTTAACATAGAAGCCTCTTGTCTAAGTTTTCTTTATTCACTGCTTTAGCACACTCCGCCAACCCTGATGTCCTAGCCCTGTCTAAATCCTGGCTTAGGAAGGTCAGCAAAAATTCTGAAATTTCCATCCCCAATTACCACATTTTACATCAAGATAGATCTGCTAAAGTGTGCGAGGTTGCAATCTACTGTAGAGATTGCCTGCAGAGTTCTTTCATACTTTCCAGGTCTATGCCCAAACAGTTCGAGCTTCTACTTCTAAAAATCCATCTCGCCAGAAATAAGTCCCTCACTGTTGCCGCTTGTTATAGACCCCGCTCAGCTCCCAGCTGTGCCCTGAACACCATATGTGAATTGATTTCCCCCATCTATCATCAGAGTTCGTACTGTTAGGTGACCTAAATTGGGATATTTTTAACACCCCCGGCCGTCCTACAATCTAAGCTAGATGCCCTCAATCTCAAACAAACTATCAAGGCACCTGCCAGGTACAACCCCAAATCCATAAACATGGGCACCTCATAGATATCATACCGACCAACTTGCCCCCTAAATACACCTTTGCTGTTTTCAACCAAGATCTCAGTGATCACTGCCTCGTTGTCTGCTTTCGTTATGGGTTCGAAGTCAAACGACCGCCCCTCATCACTGTCAAACGCTCCCAAAAACACTTCTGCAAACAGGCCTGGCCCGGGTATCCTGGAAGGATATTGACCTCATCCCATCAGTAGAGGATGCCTGGTTCTTCTTTAAAAGTGCTTTCCTCACCATCTTAAATAAGCATGCCATTGTCAAAAAATGTAGAACTAACAGATATAGCTCTTGGTTCACTCCAGACTTGACTGCCCTTGACAAGCACAAAAACACCCTGTGGCGTACTGCACTAGCATCGAATAGTCCCCGCAATATGCATCTTTTCAGGGAAGTCAAGAACCAAAACACACATTCAGTTAGGAAAGCATAGGCTAGCTTTTTAAACAGAAATTTGCATCCTGCAGCACTAATTCCAAAGAGTTCTGGAACACTGTAAAGTCCATGGAGAGTAAGAGCACCTCCTCCCAGCTGCCCACTGCACTGAGGCTAGGAAACACTGTCACCACCAATAAATCCACGATAATCGAGAATTTCAAAAAGCATTTCTCTATGGCTGGCCATGCTTTCCACCTGGCTACCCCAACTCCGGCCAACAGCTGTGCACCCCCCGCAGCAACTGGCCCAAGCCCCCCCGCTTCCCCTGTCCACAAATCCAGACATCTGATATTCTGAAAGAGCTGCAAAATCTGGATCCCTACAAATCTGCTGGGCTAGACAATCTAGACCATCTCTTCCTAAAATTATTTGCCGCCAACCCCTATTACTAGTCTCTTCAACCTCGTATCGTCTAAGATTCCTAAAGATTGGAACTTGGCCGCGGTCATCCCCCTCATCAAAGGGAGTGACATTCTAGACCCAAACTGTTCCAGACCTAAATCCATCCTGCCCTGCCTTTCTAAAATCTTCGAAAGTCAAGTGAACAAACAGATCACCGACCATTTCGAACCCCCCCGTACATTCTCCGCTATGCAATCCGGTTTCCGAGCTGGTCATGGGTGCACCTCAGCCACTCTCAAGATCCTAAACGATATCATAACCACCATCAATAAAATACAGTACTGTGATGCCATCGTCATCGACCTGGCCAAGGCTTTCGACTCTGTCAATCACCGTATTCTTATCCGGCAGTCTGGACTGCCTTAGTTTCTCTAATGACTGCCTCGCCTGGTTCAATAACTACTTCTCAGGTAGAGTGCAGTGTGTCAAATGGGATGGCTTGTTTGCCTGGACCACTGGCAGTCTCTATGGGGGTGCCACAGTGTTTAATTATCAGGCTCTATTCTCTGTATATATCAATGATGTCACTCTTGTTGCGGGTGATTCTTTGATCCTCCTCTATGCAGACATCACCATTCTCTATACATCTGGCTCTTTGGACACTGTGTTAACAGACCTCCAAAAGAGATTCAATGCCATACAACACTTCTTCCGTGGCCTCCAACTGTTCTTAAATGCTAGTAAAACTAAATGCATGCTCTTCAACCACACCTGCCTGCCCGACTAGCATCACTATTCTGGATAGTTCTGACTTAGAAAATGTGGACCACTATAAATACCTAGTTGTCTGGCTAGACTGTAAACTCTCCTCCCAGACTCATATTAAGCACCTCCAATTCAAAATTAAATCAAGAATCAGCTTCCTATTTCGCATCAAAGCCTCCTTCACTCTTGCTGCCGAACATACCCTCGTAAAACTGACTATCCTACCGATCCTTGTTTTCGTCGATGTCATTTACAAAATAGCCTCCAACAGTCTATTCAGCAAATTGGATGCAGTCTATCACAGTGCCATCCGTTATGTCACCAAAGCCCCATATACAACCCACCACAGCGACCTGTATGCTCTTGTTGGCTGGTCCTCGCTACATATTCATCGCCAAACCCACTGGCTCCAGGTCATCTATAAGTCTTTGCTAGGTAAAGCTCTGACTTATCTCAGCTCACTGGTCACCATAGCAACACCCACCCATAGCACGCGCTCCAGCAGGTATATTTCACTGGTCATCCCCAAAGCCAACACCTTGTTTGGCCGCCTTTCCTTCCAGTTCTCTGCTGCCTGTGACTGGAACAAATTGCAAAAATGACTGAAGTTGGAGACATATCTCCTTCACTAACTTTAAGCATCAGCTGTCAGAGCAGTTTTACCGATCGCTGCAGCTGTACACAGCCCATCTGTAAATATGCCTTCCAACCAACAACATACCTCATCCCATATTTTATTTATTTATTTCTGTTATTTTGCACACCAGTATTTCTACTTGCACATCCTCATATGCACATTTATCGCTCCAGTGTTAATTGCTAAATTGTAATTACTTTGCCACTATGGCCTATTTATTGCCACCTTACTTCATTTGCACACACTGTATACATATTTTTCTATTGTGTTATTGACTGTATGTTTGTTTATCCCATGTGTAACTCTGTGTTGTTGTTTTTGTCGCACTGCTTTGCTTTATCTTGGCCAGGTCGCAGTTGTAAATGAGAACTTGTTCTCAAATAGCCTACATGGATAAATAAAGGTTCCTTGGTGGAAGAGTGGGTTAACACCTCACAACAAGAACTGGCAAATTTGGTGCAGTCCATGAGGAGATTCACTGCAGTACTCAAGGGCTACCCCTTTGTCTCAGCTGTTGAATTGTGTTATGTTCATGCAAATATTTACACATGTTAAGTTTGCTGAAAATCAACGTAGTTGACAGTGAGATTATGTTTCTTTTTTTGCTGAGTTTGTGTTTTAATCAAATTAACTATTTGCACTGAGATTGTCTGATGCTTTAAGGGCTCTGTTTGATTAAATAATGAAGACACATAAATGACAAGTGGGAGTCCGACCGCAAATGATTTGACTTGCTCAGATTTGCTGCGCTGTTAAAAATAATGACAGCAAGTCACCTGGATAAATAAAGGTGACTAGCACCCGTTGTCTCTCTTTCCTCCATGCTGCAACAACCACTACAGAACTTCAACAATGTTTATCGTGCTGTCCATGTTGCTGAAGCTGCCTCAACCCTTGCTCTCTTTACGTGACACATGTATGCATCGCATGCACGTGACCAAATGGTCTGACCTATAGCATATCATAATCACATCAATAAATTGGTTATTCCAAACTCTGAACACATGTGAAAGCAAAATGGATGTTGAGGACTTGACAAACAAACTTGAAAAGGGGGAATGTTTACTGGTTGCCTTGGGGGTAAGATGGATGTTGCATGCATATTATGTGTGCGAAACATGTGCTGTTAGGTGACAATAACATTTTAATGATGCTTTGGAACAATGTAAACAACACTAAATAAATTAGAAGTGTACCAGAGAGTCTGTTGTAATGGTTTTTTTGTAAAGCCTTTATTACAGCAAAGACTAAAAACAGTCACATTCATTAGTGAATGCAATTTACGAAATGGAACAGTTTATTTATTGTTTATATAATTATTCAAAGTTGCTTTATTTTATTTTAAATTAAATGCTTGGCTGCATTTAAAATCATGAATGACTCATATGCTCTGTGATGACATTAACAAATTCATGATTGATTGATACAGTAGCCTATATAAGTATTGAAATTATAAGCCTAATGACATTACTTATTATTATAATGATGATCATAATAATAATAACAATAAGAAGGAGATCAAGAAAGAGGAGGGTTATTATTATTCCAAATAAATTGTTTCTGATCATTTGGAAGAGTGTAAACAACACTAAATGAAGTAATACCAGAGAGGATGTTCTAAAGGAAAAATAGTGCAAAGCCTTTATTACAGCATCGCGAAGACTAAAAACAGTCAATTTCTATGAATTTTTTTGATCTGACGTAGTGGTTGCCAAACCTCACGGAATCAGTAGGCTATTAAACAAACACTCAAACAGAAGCAGGATCTGTCTTATTTCTATAGATATATATGGATGATTTATAAAGCCAGGCACATTTAAGTTAGGCTATTGATTATAGATCTAATTAAGATGGCGTTTCCTCTCTCCTCACTTTTCTTACACAATTAAGGCAAGTGCTGTTTCCTCGTCAGCTAACTCCCCTGCTTCCTCCATCGCATTGTTCTCTACACCAATATGCTGGTTAGCTTTGCTGTTATACACATAGCAACATGGTCTATGAAAAGGTGCCAATTAGCGCTCTGACGTTTCAGAACCGCAGACAGCGACCGCTATCCAATGCAGAAGAAAGCGCATTTGTTACAAAACAATATTAGTTTTATTAGTGTTAGGCCATTGTTCTTACATAATATAACCAAATACAATTGCAGTAGCACGTCTTAGCGATGGACTGTGCCATCCCCACGGCTTCCACAATGGAGGACAGGCGTAGATCAGACAGGTGTCTTGTTCACCATGAAATTATATTTTTTGTTACTGCTTGACTAAAGAAATATTGGTTGACAAAATGGTCTTATGCCTTGATTCCATCTGAAATACACAGCTAAATTATTGCATACTATACAGAGTTTACCTACCAGATTGGAAAAATATGTATTACTGTGTAGAAAAACATGACTTTACAATTTAAATGACTGAAAATGTATGAACTCTCTCACCGGTGCGATTCAGTAGGCTACACTGACTGAAGAGAATCACTCACTTTAGTGTCACTGTCTGGCAAGCCCTGACATCCTAGGAAGGAAAACCTAGGAAATCCTTTACTTTATTTGTCCTGATGCGATATCATGGGCATATAATATAACCATACTGCATGATGAATGGCAAAGAAATATAGGAGATAGACTTTATTCAGTCAGTTTGACATTAGTTTGGTATTAGGGGCGATGCCCCCCCCCCCCAATTAAAAAATATATATATTTATGTACAGTATACATTATATCATTCATGGATTATGTTTTAAACACTTGAAAGTACGGTAAATGTGTACATTTTCCTATTTCAAAAATATATTGTTCAAAACAAGCCGTTCAGTTACTACTCAGTCCCTCAGTGACTGCCAGCAGCAGCATCTCCGCCTCAGTGGGCGCAAAGTCCGTGCGAACATTGCTTGGATTGTTTTCCCAGCTATTTTCTATGAGGGGGAACTGCCCCAATGTAGCAGAAATGATAAAACAAAGTAAATTAACTGTCCTGGGGCACTCAAATGTGCATCCGTTCATTCAGAACTTCTGGTTCTGTTCTAGTCATGTTCAAATTAATTAGCGAGCTACAGTAATTTTGAGATACATGGTTTTGTAGATTTTTGTTGTCAAATTAACCAGTATATCTACATTTGATATGCAGCTAACTAGCTATAGCTAGCTGGTAGCTTGCTAGTTAGTTAGCTTCCATGTCAATTTCAAGTCTTTAAAATAATATCTAACTATGAAATATTCAGTTATTTCAAAAGGAAAGTGGCTAGTGCCTCATGTTTTGTGACATTGTGTTAGCTAGCTATCCCCAGTTAGATAATGTGCACCTGCATGTTTTTTGCATTCTCCCTGGTGCACTCCTTTGTTCGTTCGTGACGTGAGCTGGTTGCTCGTTCTAAATCATATAAAATAATTTGTTCAAAACAGTGGCAGCATATCAAATCAAATGTATTTATATAGCTCTTCGTACATCAGATGATATCTCAAAGTGCTGTACAGAAACCCAGCCTAAAACCCCAAACAGCAAACAATGCAGGTGTAGAAGCACGGTGGCTAGGAAAAACTCCATAGAAAGGCCAAAACCTAGGAAGAAACCTAGAGAGGAACCAGGCTATGTGGGGTGGCCAGTCTTCTTCTGGCTGTGCCGGGTGGAGATTATAACAGAACATGGCCAAGATGTTCAAATTTTCATAAATGACCAGCATGGTCCAATAATAATAAGGCAGAACAGTTGAAACTGGAGCAGCAGCACGGCCAGGTGGACTGGGGACAGCAAGGAGTCATCATGTCAGGTAGTCCTGAGGCATGGTCCAAGGGCTCAGGTCCTCTGAGAGAGAGAGAGAAAGAGAGAATTAGAGAGAGCACACTTGAATTCACAGAGGACACCGAATAGGACAGGAGAAGTACTCCAGATATAACAAACTGACCCTAGCCCCCCGACACATAAACTACTGCAGCATAAATACTGGAGGCTGAGACAGGAGGGGTCAGGAGACACTGTGGCCCCATCCGAGGACACCCCCAGACAGGGCCAAACAGGAAGGATATACCCCACCCACTTTGCCAAAGCACAGCCCCCACACCATTAGAGGGCTATCTTCAACCACCAACTTAACATCCTGAGACAAGGCTGAGTATAGCCCACAAAGATCTCCGCCACGGCACAACCCAAGGGGGGGGGGGGTGCCAACCCAGTGACTCAACCCACTCAGGGACGGTATGAGAGAGCCCCAGTAAGCCAGTAACTCAGCCCCTGTAATAGGGTTAGAGGCAGAGAATCCCAGCGGAAAGAGGGGAACCGGCCAGGCAGAGACAGCAAGGGCGGTTCATGGCTCCAGAGCCTTTCCGTTCACCTTCCCACTCCTGGGCCAGACTACACTCAATCATATGACCCACTGAAGAGATGAGTCTTCAGTAAAGACTTAATGGTTGAGACCGAGTTTGCGTCTCTGACATGGGTAGGCAGACCGTTCCATAAAAATGTAGCTCTACAGGAGAAAGCCCTGCCTCCAGCTGTTTGCTTAGAAATTCTAGGGACAATAGGATGCCTGCGTCTTGTGACCGTAGCGTATATTCAGCAGTGGTCATTCAGTTTTTGACATGCAAAAGTGAAATAAGTGTATTTATGCACAGATCGCTTTATATATATTCTCAAAGAAAACTTGCTATTGTATTTGTGTCATGCTGCTTTGTTGACAACTCCAACCACTTCGCGCCCCTGGTATTCAGCCAATCAGCATCCGCCGCTGTAGTCAATGCTTGCTGTTCAGTTGTCAATCAACACACAGTAAATAGCGTTCTATGCGACACGACTGTGTGGCTGGCTGGCTATGTTAAACACACAATAGAAAACAATAATTAGGCTAAGTTGTGGATTTCAACTTGTCGTTAGTTTTGTCGCACCTGGACTACTGTCCAGTTGTGTGGTGAAGAAAATTACAAATGACCCAGAACAGTGCAGCACGGCTGGCTGTTAAATGTACATGAAGAGCTAACATTCATTACATGAATGTCAATCTCTCCCGGCTCAAAGTAGAGGAGAGATTGACTTTGTGACTACTTGTATTTGTGAGTATTGACATGTTGAATTCACTGACCTGTCTGTTTAAACTGCTAGCATGCTGCTCAGACACCCATGCGTACCCCACAAGACATGCCACCAGAAGTCTAGAACAGACTATGGGAAGCGCACATAGAGCCATGACTACATGGAACTCTATTCCACATCAGGTAACTGATGCAGTAGAATCAGATTTAAAAAACATAAAAATACACCTTATGGAACAGCGGGTACTGTGAAGAGGGACACACACAGGCACAGACACATGCATACACACACATGATAACATATGCACTATGCACACACGTACACATGGCTTTGCCATTGTAGATATGTGGTAGCAGAGTAGTGGTCTGATGACACACATTTAATGTGTTGTGAAATTTTGCTGGACCCCATGAAGAGTAGCTGCTTCCTTGGCAGCAGCTAATGGGGATCCATAATAAATACATTAAATTCTCTCCCTCCGTGTAAAGAAATTTGACAACAACCAGAGGTCTGTATATAATGACCTCTGGTTGGACCACCCTAGCAATGGGAGTCATTGTCCCAAAGGCGGGAAGGCAAGGCGACAAGCTTAGGTCCAAAATAAGCCTATAGAAACACATTGCGCTTATTTTGGACATATTTTGGTGAGTGAAACCACTCGCTTTGCCTCTTCCTCTCTGCTGCGTTCTCCAGTGATTGTTGGTTTTGTGACTTATCAATAGATTGCTACAAGGTGCATATCATTCATTCTAGCGGGAGAGGGCTAGAATTATTGAAATTGAAATGAAAAGTAACCTAGTTAATATGAAGTGGAAAATGTAGCTGGCTGAAAATGAGTCTGTAACCGGCTGATTAGCCGACAGCTGGCACTAATGGAAAACACTAGTTACTTCCACAACACTGGGCTAGTCGCACGCTCTCTCTCTCTCTCTTTTTTTATTTCTCTCTGCCTTAATCGTTATACCTATTCTTTTTCCAGTATCTATACATCTTCCACTCATCTATCCTCTCTCCATGTTCCTCTCTCTCGCTCCCCCTATCTCCTTGTCCTCAGTACAGTGGTGTTGTGCTTGGCAGTTGAATCATTCATTAGTGGAAGACTGAGCCACAGCAGGACTAAATACAGGCTGAGGGGACCAGGCCATGGGGACATTAGGGAGACTGTATATGGTTATGTTCAAACACAGCCAACATGATAACCACCTCTACATGGGACTGCCCCTCAGTCACATGGTGTCACCGAGCTGGGCTCACTAGAGAAGGATGAGGGTCCACAAGCCAAACTGCATGTACTGTAGAGTGTAGAGTCAACAATATAGGCTTACAGGACCTTTTGGGATCCCCTTTTATGTGCAATACAGTACCATCGTCATGGAAACAGTGGGCTAAGCAACATGACAGGGTTCAGTGTATTAATAGCATACGTTTTAACTGTGCAATGGGGTCAACCTTGAATTATTTAGCCGTTCTTCAGTTGTATGTTTTGCTAGAGATTTGGGTCTTGTGTGTTGCGGGATGGAGTCCTAGTCAGACTTGGGTAAGTCCTTGCCATAGGGATTTTTAATCACCTCAAAGTTCACTGATCCACCTAAGTGACTTTCGGGGGAAAACATTTTTATTTACACTTTTATATTCTCCAGTGTGACGAATGGGAGCAATAGGTCCCGGTGATGTCAAATGTATTGTCATTTTCATTTGATTAGATTTTTGATGTATTAGGATCCCCATCAGCTGATGACAATGGCGACAACTAGTCTTGCTGGGGTCGGACACATAACGAAAAAGCCATAACTGTCAAAAAAGACTACAATTTACATACATCACCAGTTCAAAGTTTGTACACAACTACTCATTCAAGGTTTTTTTTCCTTCTACATTGTCAATTAATAGTGAAGACATCAACACTATGAAATGACACATATGGAATCATGTAGTTACCAAAAAAGTGTTAAACAAATCCAAGCTTCTCCTGGAATGCTTTCCAACAGTCTTGAAGGAACTCCCACATATGCTGGGCATTTGTTGGCTTATGTTCCTTCACTTTGTGGTCCAACTCATCCCAAACCATCTCAATTGGGTTGAGTGATTATGGATGCCAGGTCATCTAATGTAGCACTCCGTCCCTCTCTTTCTTGGATAGCCCTTACACAGCCTGGAGGTGTGTTGGGTCATTGTCCTGTTGAAAAACAAATGATAGTCCCACTAAGCGCAAACCAGATGGGATGGCGTATAGCTGCAGAATGCTGTGGTAGTAGCCATGCTGGTTAAGTGTTCCTTGGAGTCTAAATATATCACAGACAGTGTCACCAGCAAAGCACCCCCACACCATCACAGCTCCTGAAGAGAGGCGGACCAAAATGCAGCGTGGTTATTTTTGTACATCTTTAATAAAGATGAAAAATACAACAATCAACAAAACAAGAACCGTGAAAAAACAGAAACAGTCCTATCTGGTGCCACAAACACAAAGACAGGAACAATCACCCACAAGAGACCTAAAGAATATGGCTGCCTAAATATGGTTCCCAATCAGAGACAACGACAAACACCTGCCTCTGATTGAGAACCACTCTGGGCAACCATAGACTTACCTAGAGTACTACTCTAACCACAATCCCATAACTACAAACAACCCCAGACAAAACAAACCACATAAATCCCCATGTCACACCCTGGCCTAACCAAAATAATAACGAAAACACAGAATACTAAGGCCAGGGCGTGACAGTAGCCCCCCCCCCCCCCCAAGGAGCGGACTCCCGGCCGCCACCTAAATCCATAGGGGAGGGTCTGGGTGGGCGTCTGTCCACGGTGGCGGCTCTGGCGCTGGTCGTGGACCCCATTCCAACGGTCTCTGTCCACCTCCTTCGTGTCCCTTGATTGGCGACCCTCGCCGCCGACCCAGGCCTACTAACCCCAACAAAGGGCTGAGGAGTGCCTCACGACTGAGGAAGTTCAGGACCGAGGGCTAGCTCGGGACCGAGGGGAAGCTCGGGACCAAGAGGAAGCTCGGGACCGAGAGGAAGCTCAGGCAGGTTGATGGATCGGGCAGATCCTGGCTGGCTGGTGGTTCCGACAGATCCTGGCTGACTGGCAGTTCTGGTAGATCCTGGCTGACTGGCAGTTCTGGCTGATTGGAGGATCTTGGCTGACTGGCGGATCCTGGCAGACTGGCGGATCCTGGCTGACTGACGGCTCTAGCAGATCCTGGCTGACTGGCCGATCCTGGCTGACTGGAGGATCCTGGCTGACTGGCAGATCTAACGGATCCTGGCAGATTGGAGGCTCTGGCGGATCCTAGCTGACTGGCGGCTCCTGGCTGACTGGTGGTTCCGACAGATCCTGGCTGACTGGCAGATCCTGGCTGACTGGCAGTTCTGGCTGATTGGAGGATCTTGGCTGAATGGCGGTTCCTGGCAGACTGGCGGATCCTGGCTGACTGACGGCTCTGGCAGATCCTGGCTGACTGGCAGATCCTGGGTGACTGGCGGATCCTGGCTGACTGGAGGATCCTGGCTGACTGGCGGATCTAACGGATCCTGGCAGACTGGCGGCTCTGGCGGATCCTGGCTGACTGGCGGCTCCTGGCTGACTGGTGGTTCCGACAGATCCTGGCTGACTGGCAGATCCTGGCTGACTGGCAGTTCTGGCTGATTGGAGGATCTTGGCTGAATGGCGGTTCCTGGCAGACTGGCGGATCCTGGCTGACTGACGGCTCTGGCAGATCCTGGCTGACTGGCAGATCCTGGGTGACTGGCGGATCCTGGCTGACTGGAGGATCCTGGCTGACTGGCGGATCTAACGGATCCTGGCAGACTGGCGGCTCTGGCGGATCCTGGCTGACTGGCGGCTCCTGGCTGACTGGCGGCACTGGCGGCTCCTGGCAGACTGGCGGCACTGGCGGCTCCTTACAGACTGGCGGCACTGGCGGCTCCTTGCAGACTGGCGGGACTGGTGGCGCTGGGCAGACTGGCTACACTGGTGGCGCTGGGCAGACTGGCGGCGCTGGGCAGACAGGCGGCTCAGGCGGCGCTGGCAGACTGGCGACTCTGATGGCGCTGGGCAGACGGGAAGCTCCGGCAACGCTGGAGAGGAAGGCTCTGGCAGCGCTGGACAGACAGACAGCTCAGATGGCGCTGGGCAGACGGACAGACTCCGGCAACGCTGGAGAGGAGGAAGGCTCTGGCAGTGCTGGACAGAGGAGCTCTGGCGCCTCTGGACTGAGGGGCTCTGGCGCCTTAGGACTGAGGGGCTCTGGCGCCTCAGGACTGAGGGGCGGAAGCTCTGACAGCGCCGGACAGGCGGGAGACTCTGGCTGCGCTGGAGAGGAGGAAGGCTCTGGCAGCGCTGGACAGAGAAGCTTTGGCGCCTCTGGACTGAGGGGCTCTGGCGGCTCTGGACTGAGTGGCGCTGGCGGGCTTTGGCGCCTCTGGACTGAGGGGCGGAAAATCTGGTAGCGCTGGACAGGCGAGAGCACCTGTGTTGATGGGATGGAGAGACAGCCTGGTGCAGGGTGCCGGCACTGGTGGTACCGGGCTGGGGACACGCACCTCAGGGCGAATGCCTTGCATACTACACCAAATCAACTGCTCTCTTTCTTCACACTCCCCCAATTCTATTAACACCTCCTCGAGTGTCTCCTCATCTCCCATCCGTTCACTCTCCTCCAGTCTGTCCAATAACTCATCAACCCTCTCAGACTCAGCCCTCAGCTTCGCCGATAGCTCCGATAACATCCATGGCTCCTTACGGTAAACAGGGGGAGTTGGCTCAGGTCTGGCTCGAGACTCTGCCACACTATCCCTGTGCCCCGCCCAATACATTTTTGGGGCAGCCTCTCGGGCTTCCAGCCGCTCTGCCGTGCTAGCTCCTCATAATGCCGCCTCTCTGCTTTCGCTGCCTACAGCTCGGCTTTGGGGCGGCAATATTCCCCTGGCTCTGCCCAGGGTCCTTTCCCGTCAAGGATCTCCTCCCAAGTCCATTTCTCCAAATAGTGCAGCCTCTCCCACTACTGCTGCTGCCTCTGTTTACCACGCCGCTTGGTCCTTGGTTTATGGGTGATTCTGTAACGGTTGTCTTCTGGTGAAAGAGAGGCGGACCAAAATGCAGCTTGGTTATTTTTGTACAGCTTTAATAAAGATGAAAATACAACAATCTACAAAACAAGAACCGTGAAAAAACCGAAGCAGTCCTATCTGGTGCCACAAACACAAAGACAGGAGTTTTACCTAGAGTACTACTCTAACCACAATCCCATAACTACAAACAAATACAGACAAAACAAACCACATAAATCCCCATGTCACACCCTGGCCTAACCAAAATAATAACGAAAACACAGAATACTAAGGCCAGGGCGTGACACCATGCTTCACGGTGGGAACCATACATGTGGAGATCATCCGTTCACCTACTCTGCATCTCACAAAGACACAGCAGTTGGAACCAAAAATCTCAAATTTGGACTCATCAGACCAAAGGACAGATTTCCACCGGTCTAATGTCCATTGCTCGTATGGCCCAAGCAAGTCTCTTCTTCTTATTGGTGTCCTTTAGCAGTGGTTTCTTTGCAGCAATTCGACCATGAAGGCCTGATTCATGCAGTCTCACCTGAACAGTTGATGTTGAGATGTGTCATGCCCTGACCATAGAGAACCATTGCTTCTCTATGGTATAGTAGGTCAGGGTGTGACTAGGGGGTGATTTAGTATATGTATGTCTATGTTGTATTCTAGTTTATTATTTCTATGTGGGCATTCAAGTTTTCAAATTTCTAGGTTGGTGTGCTTGATATGGTTCCCAATTAGAGGCAGCTGGTTATCGTTGTCTCTTATTGGAGATCATATTTAAGTAGAATTGTTCCACCTGTGTTTTATGGGATATTGTTTTGAGTTAGTGCACGTAGCATCTCTGTAGTCACGGTTCATTGTTAGCTTACTGTTATTTGTTTTTGTCTTTACTAAGTTTCACTTTATTCATTCAATTATGTGGAACTCAACATCCACTGCGCCTTGGTCCGATATTTATTCTAACGAACGTGACAAGATGTGTCTGTTGTTTGAACTCTGTAAAGCATTTATTTGGTCTGCAATCTGAGTTGCAGTTATCTCTAATGGACTTATTATCTGCAGAAGAGGTTTTCCTTTCCTGTGGCGGTCCCCGTGAGAGCCATTTTCATCATAGTGCTTGATGGTTTTTGCGACTGCACTTAAAGAAACTTTCAAAGTTCCTGAAATGTTCCGGATTGACTGACCTTCATGTCTTCAAGTAATGATGGACTGTCATTTCTCTTTGCTTATTTGAGCTGTTCTTGCCATAATATGGACTTGGTCTTTTACCAAATAGGGCTATCTTCTGTGTACCTTGTCACCACACAACTGATTGGCTCAAACGTATTAAGAAGGAAAGAAATTGCACAAATGAACTTTTAATCAAGGCACACTTCATAATTGGAATGCATTACAGGTGACTATCTCATGAATCTGGTTGAGAGAATGCCAAGAGTGTGCAAAGCTGTCATCCACTTTGAAGAATCTCAAATATAAAATAGACTTTGATTTATTTAACACTTTTATGGTTACTAAATTATTCCCTATGTGTTATTTCATAGCTCTGATGTCTTCACTATTATTATACAATGTAGAAAAAAAGAAAAAAACATTAAAACCCTTGAATGAGTAGGTGTGTCCAAACTTTTTACAGGTACTCTACATTTAAAAACATGAATATGCAGTGTGTGTGTGTGAATCTATCAGTTATACATACATAACAGTACATGCACACAACAAGTAGGTCACATGGGGGAGAGGCGTTATGCCTTGAGGTGTTGCTTAATTTGTTTTTTAAAAACCAGGTTTGCTGTTCACTTCCGCTATATAAAATGAAAGGGCGTTCCATGCACTCATTGCTCTGTCTAATACTGTATATTTATTGAATATAATCTGGACCTGAGGACTGGGAGAAACCCCTGGTGGCATATCTGTTGGGGTAAGTGTGTGTGTAAGTTGACTGTACAATCAATTAGGAATTTCCAACACATTGTTTCTTATAGAAACAAGAAGTGACACAGTTAGTCTTTTCTCAAATCTCAGCCAAGAGAGACTGGCATGCATAGTATTAATGTTAGACCTTTGATTACAATGAAGAGCAAGATGTGCCGCTTTGGTCTGGGCCAGCTAAACCTTGCAAATTAGTTCGCAATGAGCCAGGCAGCCCAAACTGTTGCATATACCTTGACTCTGCCTGCGTGCAATGAACGCAAGAAAAATGACACAATTTCACCTGGTTAATATTGCCTGCTAAACTGGATTAGTAGTTATAACTACTGATTATGATTGATTGTTTTTTATAAGATAAGTTTAAAACCTGTTAGGGATGATGCAAATCTTCGCAGCTTTTTGTTAAAAATCGCGCAACATTTCAACGGCCTGCTACTCATGCCAGGAATATATTATATGCATATGAGAAGTATGTGTGTATAGAAAACACTCTGAAGTCTCTAAAACTGGTTAAATCATGTCTGTGGCTATAACAGAACGTGTTTAGGAGTAAAAATCCCAGGAAAAACTGTTCACCAAAAACACACTAAAAATATTCATCCGCCAGTCAATGTATTGTCTAAGGCGATAGAAAATAGATGAGGTTCCGTTTACAATGCCTACAGCTTCCACACGATGTCGCCAGTATTTCATTGCTGGTGTATCCTTGGTGGGATGACATATAGGCACTTCCTGTCTTGGGGTGCACCGGAGGAAGTTATGAAAGTGAAAAAATGAACGATGATTTCAAGACTTGCTGCTATCGAATACAGATCGCCCCGTGATCAATTTGATCGATTATTAACGTTTATTAATACCTAAAGTTGGTTTACAAAAGTAGTTTGAAGTGATTTGTAAAAGTTTATAGACAATTGTTTTCATTTTAAAAGTGACGTTGCGTCTTGTAAAGGTGAATTTTCCTGGATCAGACCGGCCTTTATAAATGGACATTTTGGGTATACAATGACGGATTTAATCGGGAAAAAGACCCAATTGTGATGTTTATGGGACATATAGGAGTGCCAACAAAGAAGCTCGTCAAAGGTAATGAATGTTTTATATTTTATTTCTGCGTTTTGTGTAGCGCCGGCTACCGCTAAATCTTTTGTTTAGGTCTCGTTCAGGTATTTCGGAGGGTGCATGCTATCAGATACTAGCTTCTCATGCTTTCACCGAAAAGTATTTTACAAATCTGACGTTGGCTAGATTCACAACGAGTTTAGCTTTAATTGAGTACCTTGCATGTGTGTTTTAATGAAAGTTTGAGTTCTGAAATTTCCGCTGATTTTGGTTCCTGTACAGGGACCACAATTCGCAACAGGTTTTAATGCTAGCTAGTAATTTACCTTGGCTTCTACTGCATTCGCGTAACAGGCAGGCTACTCATGGAGTGCAATGGTTAGAGCGTTGGACTAGTTAACTGCAAGATTGGATCCCCTGAGCTGACAAGGTGAAAATCTGTCGTTCTGCCCCTGAACAAGGCAGTTAACCCACCGTTCCTAGGCCGTCATTGAAAATAAGAATGTGTTCTTAACTGACTTGCCTAGTTAAATAAAGGTATAAAAAATATATATATATATAAAAAAACAGAAATCGGCGGGCAAAAATACAGATTTCCGATTGTTATGAAAACTTGAAATCGGCCCCGATTAATCGGTCGACCTCTAGTTGTTACTGATGCGTATATGGTTGAAACATCAGCATACATGGATACACATGCCATGTTTTATGCCAGTGGCAGGTCATTGGTAAAAATAGAAAAGAGTAGAGGGCTTAAAAAGATGCCCTGCGGTACTCCACACTTTACATGTTTGACAATAGAGAATCTTCCATTAAAGAAAACCCTTCTATTAGATAGATACATGTCGCTCTGAGTCCACAATATGGCAAAGGTTGGAAAGCCATAATACATAGGTTTTCTCATCAACAGGTTATGGTCAATAATATCAAAGGCTGCTCTGAAATCTAACAGTACAGCTCCCACAATCTTCTTATTATCAATTTCCTTCAACCATTCATCAGTCATTTGTGTCAGTGCAGTACATGTTGACTGCCCTTCTCTATAAGCTTGCTGAAAGTCATGCTGTTGTTCATTTGTTTACAGAGAAATAGCATTCTATTTGGTCAAACACAATTTTTTCCAATAGTCTGCTAAGATCTGTCAGCAAGCTGATTGGTCTGCTTTTAGAACCAGTGAAGGCCGCTTTACCACTCTTGGGTAAAGGAATTACTTTAGCTTCCCTCCAGGCCTAAGGAAAAAATACTTTAATCAAGGCTCAGAATAAAGATATGACAGATATGATTGGCTATAAGTTATCAATGCCAGGAGGTTTGTCATTATTGAACAATAATCTTTCCACCTCTCTCACGCTAACTTTCCAAAATTCTAACTTACAATGATTTTCTTTTATGCAGGAATACGATGGCTCACTGTGTCATGTTTTGTCATTTATTGTCTTGTCCTTGTGCTTTCCCTTCTGTTCGTTTCCCCCTGCTGGTCTTATTAGGTTCGTTCCCTTTTTCTATCCCTCTCTCTCCCCCTCCCTCTCTCTCTTCTCTCTATCGTTCCGTTCCTGCTCCCAGCTGTTCCTCATTCTCCTAACTCACTCATTTAGTCTTTTCACACCTGTCCCCTATTTTGTCCTCTGATTAGAGTCCCTATTTCTCCCCTTGTTTTCCGTTTCTGTCCTTGTCGGATCCTTGTATGATGTTCGCTGTGCTGTGTCCTTGTCTCGCCCTGTCATGTCTTGTCTCCTTCAGATGCTGCGTGTGAGCAGGTGTCTTAGTCTGCTACGGTCGGTGCCTTCCCGAAGCAACCTGCAGTCAATGATCGAGTCTCCAGTCTGTCCTCGTTACTACGAGTGGATTTAAGTTTTTTTCCTGTTTTGTTTTCTTCTTGAGTGTTCCAGGATTATTACTTTTGCCATTTACTGGAATAAAGACTCTGTTTTCGCTAAGTCGCTTTTGGGTCCTCATTCACCTGCATAACACACTGTTCATTGTTGGCATTTCCTGCCTAAATTTGCCTACTTTGCCAGTGAAATAATCATTAAATTAAATAGCAACATCAAATGGTTTTGTGATGAATAAGTATTCAATTTTTCTTCCATCAATCTTTATATCATTGATCTATCTTGGCTTCATAATACAGTTTCTTCTTCTTTTTGTTGAGATTACTCAAATAATTTCTCAATTTGTGGTATGTCATCCAGTCAGATGTGCAGCCAGACTTATTAGCCACCCATTTTGCCACAGTCATACAGTTTTTCAATTCCTCATCAATCCGTTGAGCCTTAACAGATCTAACAGTAAGTTTGTTAACTTGTATTAGCATGTTTATATATAATTGGAAGAAGCAATTTCATAAATTCATCAAGTGCAGCGTCTGGATGCTCCTTATTAATCACATCAGGCCAGTAAATATTTTTTACATCATCCACCTAAGTGTCACAACAAAATCTTTTGTATGATCTCTTATACACCAATTTAATTTACGCCCAGCTTTTGGAACTTTGTCTTTCCTGTATATAGCCACGATATTGTGATCACTGCATCCAATGGGTACGGATACAGCTTTAGAAAAAAGTTCTACAGTATTATTAAACGTGATCAATACATGTGGATGGTCTTGTTCCTGTAGTGTTTGTAAACACCCTGGTAGGTTGATTAATAACCTAAAATGAGATTACAGGCACCAGTTACAGTGAGAAGCTTCCTCCTGAGTACACAGCTTGATTTTAAAAAAAGTATATTCAATATTCAGGTCCCCAAGAAAGTAGACCTCTCTGTTTACATCACATACACTATCAAGCATTTCACACATATTATTTAGATAGTGACTGTGAGCACTTGGTGGCCTGTAGCAGCACCCCAAAAGAAAGGCTTTAGATGTGCCAAGTGAACCTGCAACCACAACACTTCAATAACTCTTGACATAAGATCTTCTCTAAGAATTGCAGAGATATGGCTCTGAATATATACTGAAATACCTCCCCCATAAGCATTTCTGTCTCTTCTATAGATGTTCTTTTATTGTACTGCTACTGCTGTATCATCAAATGAATTATCTAAGTTACTCTCAGAAATGGGTAATATGTTAATGTTATCTGATGTTAGCAAGTTATTGATTTCATGAAACTTATTTCTAAGGCTACATATATTGATATGGGCTATTTTCTGCTCTTTCCTGGGTAGCTGTTTGACCGAAAGCTCTTTTTAGTCACATCATCTAGTGCGTGCTCTGCTCTCCCCTGAGGCGTCCTTGCCAGAGTGGAACAGCCCATGTCCCTCACAGCCCCGGGGCCTGTTTGTTCTCAAAAGGGGGCAATGCATGTCACCCTGGTCTTAGGCCCTACATACACACACAGACACGCACACTGCTGGATCCTTTTACCTATACACACACATACAGGCATACACACATACACTGCATACAAACATACTCACATACATGCATACGGACTCACTTGATTGCATGCACAGCATGAACTCAACACACACACACACACACACACACACACACACACACACACACACACACACACACACACACACACACACACACACACACACACACACACACACACACACACACACACACACACACACACACACACACACACACACACACACACACACACACACACACACACACACACAACCTAGGCAGGGAGGTTATGCACGGTAGAGGGAGATGAGGATGTGGAGGAGGTGTATTATACAGTGAAGAAGTTAATCCTTCATGACTGTAGTGCTGGCCTTTCTCTTTGCAGTACTCTCCTCTGTCTCCTTCGTGAAAGCCTGGCTGAGATTCGTCCTGTTTAGTGGAGGCAGTCTATGGGGGTCTTTCTCTGTGCCTTTCACAAGCAGCCAGCTCGGGAAGAATAACTTTACACGCATAGTTTATTCCTTTGACTATGTGGTTGTTGAGACGCTAGCGATCTGCAGGAATATATAGGCATACCGCACCCACTGCTGATACCAATCCTAAATTATGTTGCTTACACCTGTACGATTCTCTCATATCCGGAAGTACATATAGGCTAGGTGATGCGGATTTGTAATCGGGCGTAAAACTCACCCTTCACAAACCTCTCTTAGAATTTGTCCCCTAAAAGCGTTCTCTCTGGCCTCTCTTATATCTTCTATCTTTGCTCATACAGCTCAACTAAAATACATTAACAATTCAGGAGCTGGGCATATCACTTTACACCATCAACTCAGCCTCTTCATTTTAGCCTGTGAAAAAGGACAAGGACAAACTCTAAAGTCTGGCCTGGCTTGTTGTTATGTTGGTGAGTCCAAGGCTAAGGCTGACTGTCATTTGGTCAAATAGCAAAGATGACAATCAATCAATCAATCAAATGTATTTATAAAGCCCTTCTTACATCAGCTGATGTCACCAAGTGCTGTATAGACACCCAGCCTAAAACCCCAAACAGCAAGCAATGCAGGTGTAGAAAACACGGTGGCTAGGAAAAACACCCTAGAAAGGCCAGAACCTAGGAAGAAACCTAAAGGAACCAGGCAGAACAGTTGAAACTGGAGCAGCAGCACGACCAGGTGGACTGAGGACAGCAAGGAGTCACCAGGCCAGGTAGTCCTGATGACAATGCTAGGTGGCATGTATTATGGAATGTATATCAAAGAATCCAAAAATATACACACTTCAGACAGCACAGGAGAGAGATAGCACACACCCTAGGCATGTCAGAAGAGCGAGAGTGCACTAGCAATAATCTGCGTCCTAACTGACACTGGTCTATTCTGTCACGCCCTGACCATAGAGAGCCTTTTTATTTCTCTATTTGGTTAGGTCGGGGTGTGAGTAGGGTGGGTACTCTAGTTTTTGTATTTCTATCTTGACCTGGTATGGTTCCCAATCAGAGGCAGCTGTCTATCGTTGTCTCTGGGGATCATATTTAGACAGCCTTTTCCCACTGGGTTTTTGTGGGATCTTGTTTTTGTGTAGTGCCTGTGAGCACTGCATTTGCTTCACATTTCGTTATTCTTTATTGTTTCATTCAATAAACATGTGGAACTCTACACATGCTGCGCCTTGGTCCATTTATTCCAATGATCGTGACAGAAGATCCCACCACAACTGGACCAAGCAGCGTGCCTGGGAGGATATGGACTCCTGGTCTTTGGAGGAGGTCGAGGAGAGAATATCCTGGATTTGGGAGGAAGTCTTGGCAAGATACGAAAGCCTGCCATGGAAATAGACGCAAGAAGAGAAGGGAGGACAGCGACGACGCCAATTTGTTTTTGTGAGTTTGATTTAATAAAAATGTGGAACTCTACGCACGCTGCGCCTTGGTCCATTTATTCCAACAATTGTGACATATTCCCTTTATACTGCGTTACTTTTGACCAGGGACCATGGCCAAAAGTAGTGAACTATAAGGAATAGGATGCCATTTGGGATGCAACCATAGAGATTTGAGGGCAGATGTTGGCTGAAATAGAAGTTGCCCTTTACCACAAGTCTGGGTCTTGTTGTTTAAATCCCTATAAGTTAAGACTGAGGTTGTAGAAACTGACCCTGGACCAGAGCTTAGAGGCAGCTCCTCCCAAAAGCTGCTGGTTATGCAACCCAAACATATCCAGTGTGCACTGCTCACAGTGCAGATCTTCTTTCTGCTGTACACTGAGCCAGCTGTGTCTTGGCAGCACAGTCCTCGTTTCAACCTGGCACTGTTTTAGAGATGCCCTGTAGGCCTGCTACTACTGACACACACAGAGCACATACACACTCATGGCGCGCGTACACACAGAGCACATACACACACACACCAAAACACTGGATTAGCCCCACTCACTTGTGTTTTATGAATGAGCGACCTGTAGAGAGCCAACAGGGAGAGGTGAGAGGAACATTGTTAAGTAGAATCAGCTGAAAGTCCTATCATAGTATGACTGTAGGCACATGGCCTCCCTCACTGCTGCTGAGAGCTGGCTGGGAGGTTCTAAATCTTCCAGACCTGATGGTGCTGAACAAACAACTGATCCTTCTATTAAGGTTATGGGCCATGTCACATTCCCTTTGCCCTTTCGCTGTCCTACATCATCTACATCACACTGGACTAACACAGAGTGGGGGTGTGACTGGAGGAAATGGGGGCCAGAGTTACGAAAGATGGTCTGCGTTCCAACATGCAAACTAGCGTACCACTTAGAATGCATGCCCAATATATAGCTTTATCCTAAGTCGTGTGTTGGACTTGACACGTTAAAACATGGTTCAGTGAATACTGCAGTGCCCTCTATAAGGATATCTTCTGCTTTTGTTCTACATGAACTCTGATGCCCCTGATGATAGTGCTATGGAATAGCTCTAACACTGCCATGTATCCCAGTGTGACCTGCCTGCCACTAATCCAATCAAAGAGACAGTATGGAGGCCACCTAGTAGAGGCACTGAGGGTCTCCCTACAGTTCCCGGTAACAAAGCTGCATGTCGTCTCATTAACCTAGGAAATCCTCCCGGGAGTTTAAAGGGACCAGTGGGAAACCACGGGGTCCACAGGATTGAATTTAGTCTGAAGAAACACAAACACACACATAATGTACATTTAACATTTAAGTCATTTAGCAGACGCTCTTATCCAGAGCGACTTACAAATTGGTGCATTCACCCTATGACATCCAGTGGAACAGTCACTTTACAATAGTGCATCTAAAACTTAAGGGGGGGGGTGAGAGGGATTACTTATCCTATCCTAGGTATTCCTTAAAGAGGTGGGGTTTCAGGTGTCTCCGGAAGGTGGTGATTGACTCCGCTGTCCTGGCGTCGTGAGGGAGTTTGTTCCACAATTGGGGGGCCAGGGCAGCGAACAGTTTTGACTGGGCTGAGCGGGAGCTGTACTTCCTCAGTGGTAGGGAGGCGAGCAGGCCAGAAGTGGATGAACGCAGTGCCCTTGTTTGGGTGTAGGGCCTGATCAGAGCCTGGAGGTACTGAGGTGCCGTTCCCCTCACAGCTCCGTAGGCAAGCACCATGGTCTTGTAGCGGATGCGAGCTTCAACTGGAAGCCAGTGGAGAGAACGGAGGAGCGGGGTGACGTGAGAGAACTTGGGAAGGTTGAACACCAGACGGGCTGCGGCGTTCTGGATGAGTTGAAGGGGTTTAATGGCACAGGCAGGGAGCCCAGCCAACAGCGAGTTGCAGTAATCCAGACGGGAGATGACAAGTGCCTGGATTAGGACCTGCGCCGCTTCCTGTGTGAGGCAGGGTCGTACTCTGCGGATGTTGTAGAGCATGAACCTACAGGAACGGGCCACCGCCTTGATGTTGGTTGAGAACGACAGGGTGTTGTCCAGGATCACGCCAAGGTTCTTGGCGCTCTGGGAGGAGGACACAATGGAGTTGTCAACCGTGATGGCGAGATCATGGAACGGGCAGTCCTTCCCCGGGAGGAAGAGCAGCTCCGTCTTGCCGAGGTTCAGCTTGAGGTGGTGATCCGTCATCCACACTGATATGTCTGCCAGACATGCAGAGATGCGATTCGCCACCTGGTCATCAGAAGGGGGAAAGGAGAAGATTAATTGTGTGTCGTCTGCATAGCAATGATAAGAGAGACCATGTGAGGTTATGACAGAGCCAAGTGACTTGGTGTATAGCGAGAATAGGAGAGGGCCAAGAACAGAGCCCTGGGGGACACCAGTGGTGAGAGCGCGTGGTGAGGAGACAGATTCTCGCCACGCCACCTGGTAGGAGCGACCTGTCAGGTAGGATGCAATCCAGCGTGGGCCGCGCCGGAGATGCCCAACTCGGAGAGGGTGGAGAGGAGGATCTGATGGTTCACAGTATCGAAGGCAGCCGATAGATCTAGAAGGATGAGAGCAGAGGAGAGAGAGTTAGCTTTAGCAGTGCGGAGCGCCTCCGTGATACAGAGGAGAGCAGTCTCAGTTGAATGACTAGTCTTGAAACCTGACTGATTTGGATCAAGAAGGTCATTCAGAGAGAGATAGCGGGAGAGCTGGCCAAGGACGGCACGTTCAAGAGTTTTGGAGAGAAAAGAAAGAAGGGATACTGGTCTGTAATTGTTGACATCGGAGGGATCGAGTGTAGGTTTTTTCAGAAGGGGTGCAACTCTCGCTCTCTTGAAGACGGAAGGGACGTAGCCAGCGGTCAGGGATGAGTTGATGAGCGAGGTGAGGTAAGGGAGAAGGTCTCCGGAAATGGTCTGGAGAAAGAGGAGGGGATAGGGTCAAGCGGGCAGGTTGTTGGGCGGCCGGCCGTCACAAGACGCGAGATTTCATCTGGAGAGAGAGGGAGAAAGAGGTCAGAGCACAGGGTAGGGCAGTGTGAGCAGAACCAGCGGTGTCGTTTGACTTAGCAAACGAGGATCGGATGTCGTCGACCTTCTTTTCAAAATGGTTGACGAAGTCATCTGCAGAGAGGGAGGAGGGGGGGGGGGAGGAGGATTCAGGAGGGAGGAGAAGGTGGCAAAGAGCTTCCTAGGGTTAGAGGCAGATGCTTGGAATTTAGCGTGGTAGAAAGTGGCTTTAGCAGCAGAGACAGAGGAGGAAAATGTAGAGAGGAGGGAGTGAAAGGATGCCAGGTCCGCAGGGAGGCGAGTTTTCCTCCATTTCCGCTCGGCTGCCCGGAGCCCTGTTCTGTGAGCTCGCAATGAGTCATCGAGCCACGGAGCGGGAGGTGAGGACCGAGCCGGCCTGGAGGATAGGGGACATAGAGAGTCAAGGGATGCAGAGAGGGAGGAGAGGAGGGTTGAGGAGGCAGAATCAGGAGATAGGTGGGAGAAGGTTTGAGCGGAGGGAAGAGATGATAGGATGGAAGAGGAGAGAGTAGCGGGGGAGAGAGAGCGAAGGTTGGGACGGCGCGATACCATCCAGTAGGGGCAGTGTGGGAGGTGTTGGATGAGAGCGAGAGGGAAAGGGATACAAGGTAGTGGTCGGAGACTTGGAGGGGAGTTGCAATGAGGTTAGTGGAAGAACAGCATCTAGTAAAGATGAGGTCGAGCGTATTGCCTGCCTTGTGAGTAGGGGGAAGGTGAGAGGGTGAGGTCAAAAGAGGAGAGGAGTGGAAAGAAGGAGGCAGAGAGGAATGAGTCAAAGGTAGACGTGGGGAGGTTAAAGTCGCCCAGAACTGTGAGAGGTGAGCCGTCCTCAGGAAAGGAGCTTATCAAGGCATCAAGCTCATTGATGAACTCTCCGAGGAACCTGGAGGGCGATAAATGATAAGGATGTTAAGCTTGAAAGGGCTAGTAACTGTGACAGCATGGAATTCAAAGGAGGCGATAGACAGATGGGTAAGGGGAGAAAGAGAGAATGACCACTTGGGAGAGATGAGGATCCCGGTGCCACCACCCCGCTGACCAGACGCTCTCGGTGTGTGCGAGAACACGTGGGCGGACGAAGAGAGAGCAGTAGGAGTAGCAGTGTTGTCTGTGGTGATCCATGTTTCTGTCAGTGCCAAGAAGTCGAGGGACTGGAGGGAGGCATAGGCTGAGATGAACTCTGCCTTGTTGACCGCAGATTGGCAGTTCCAGAGGCTACCGGAGACCTGGAACTCCACGTGGGTCGTGCGCTGGGACCACCAGAGTAGGGTGGCCGCGGCCACGCGGTGTGGAGCGTTTGTATGGTCTGTGCAGAGAGGAGAGAACAGGGATAAACAGACACATAGTTGACAGGCTACAGAAGAGGCTACGCTAATGCAAAGGAGATTGGAATGACAAGTGGACTACACGTCTCGAATGTTCAGAAAGTTAAGCTACGTAGCAAGAATCTTATTGACTAAAATGATTAAAATGATACAGTACTGCTGAAGTAGGCCAGCTGGCAGTGGGTGCGTTGTTGACACTACACTAATCAAGTCGTTCCGTTGAGTGTAATAGTTTCTGCAGTGTTGCTATTCGGGGCTAGCTGGCTAGCTAGCAGTGTTGTTTACGTTACGTTGCGTTGCGTTAAAAGAACGACAATAGCTGGCTAGCGAACCTAGAAAATCGCTCTAGACTACACAATTATCTTTGATACAAAGACGGCTATGTAGCTAGCTATGTAGCTAGCTACGATCAAACAAATCAAACCGTTGTACTGTAATGAAATGAAGTGAAAATGTGATACTACCTGTGAATGCGACCGGGTTGTGAGTCAATTCGGTAGACGTTGGCTAGCTGTTGGCTAGCTGTTGGCTAGCTAGCAGAGTCTCCTACGTTAAGGACGACAAATAGCTGGCTAGCTAACCTCGGTAAATTAAGATAATCACTCTAAGACTACACACTTTAAACCTAAACAACACAATTATCTTGGATACGATGATACGAAGACAGCAAAGACAGCTATGTAGCTAGCTAACACAACACTAATCAATTCGTTCAGTTGAGTGTAATAGTTTCTCCAGTGCAGCTAATCAATGGGCGTTAGCTAGCTGGGTAGTGAAGACTACGTTAGGACGGCGAAATACGATAATTACGCAATTATCTTTGATACAAAGACGGCTATGTAGCTAGCTGAGAAGAAATTGCTAAGATTAGACAAATCAAACCGTTGTGCTATAATGAAATATAATGAAAAAGTTATACTACCCGCGGGAGCGAAGTGCAGTACACTACGTACTGTCTGTCTAAGACATTTAGGTAAATAGCTGTAGATAAACCAACCACGTTATATACATTAACACTACACTCTCACCAAGACAATGCTAGTGATTCAATAAGATGGGATTGGTAGACTGGAGTGTATAGGCCTAGGAGACGTTCATTATGCCTGGTTTCTGTCATTGTTTGGAGTGATTGGATGCCTAGTCATTGTCTTTAATATCTGGTAAAATAGCAGAAGACGATGATGCAGTGATGTTACCCTGACCTGCTGAAGGGGTAACATCTGAGGGCCTATGCCAAGTCTTTTCAGCCTCCTGAGGGGGAAGAGGCATTGTCATGTCTTCTTCACGGCTGTGTTGGTATGTGTTGGTATGTGTGGACCATGTTAATTCTTTAGTGATGTGGACACCTGCTCCACTACAGTGCTCCGTTTCCTGTAGTCCACAATCAGCTCCTTTTTCTCGCTAATGTTGAGGGAAAGATTGTTGTCTTAGCACCACACTGCCAGGTAACAGACCTCCTCCCTATAGGCTGTCTCATCGTTGTCAGTGATCATGCAATCAGGTGGCGGATGTGTGGTCCAGGATCCAGTTGCAGAGGGAGTCGTTCAGTCCCCGGGTCCTGAGCTTAAGGATGAGCTTTGAGGGCAATATGCTGTTAAATGCTGAGCTGTAGTCAATGAACAGCATTATAACATAGGTGTTCCTCTTATACGGGTAGAAAAGTGCAGTGTAGAGTGCAATATAGATTGTGTCATCTGTGGATCTGTTGAGGTGGTATGCGAATTGAAGTGGGTCCAGGGTGTTTGGGATGATTGTGTTGATGTGAACCATGACCAGCCTTTCAAAGCATTTCATGGCTGCAGATGTGAGTGCTATGGGGTGATAGTCATTTAGACAGATTACCTTGGTGTTCTGAGCGAGAGCGAGAACGATCACTTGTGGTGAGAGAGAGAGAGAGAGAGAGAGAGAGAGGGAGAGAGAGAGAGAGAGAGAGAGAGAGAGAGAGAGAGAGAGAGAGAGAGAGAGAGAGAGAGAGAGAGAGAGAGAGAGAGAGAGTGAGAGCGAGCGAGAGAGAACGTGTGTATACAGGTGTTTCTCTCTGTGTGTTTTAAACATTGACTTTGTACTTTAAAATGAGACACCACCTTGACATGAAGATACTGCTGGATACAGAGGAGAGAAGAGTAGTCTTGTAGCCTTGAGCCATAACGTGTTTGCTCTCTAATCAGCTCCTACTGACAGAGATGAACCCTAATTTTAATCAGATGCACAGTGACAGTAGCTCATAATTGTAAGTGTGTGGATACAAAACAACAATGCAGTGCATTCGAATTTAATATGAACAGTGTGCGTTGGGTTATAGACAGAGTCCCCACACACTATGATCTATTTTTCTCTGGGTCTGTGTTCTGGGAACTGGACAGAGCGTCCGGAGCAGATGCAGTGCCACAGGCTAAATTAAAGGATTGGGATGATGATGAGGATGGAGGAAAACAGCCAGAGATGTCAGTGTGAATTAGTCACTGGGAGTGTTGAGGGCTCTCTCTCTCTTCTGCTCTGTCCACCCTCCACCCAGCAGGCTGGCACACAAATATGGATTTTTAGACACACGGACACTGTCTGTCTGTTTGTGTGTTTCTACACCACGGATCCTTGCTGGAAATGAATGCTCTTCAGCTCTGTTTGCACCCTGGTCTTTTTTTAACCATGTTGCTCCATTTGTCGTCATTTGTTAGTCCTTTGTGGAGTGGGTTTGAAAGTATTTTATTGTCCGTGATTTTTCAGTCTGTACACCTCAAAGGGATGAAGGAGCATTTCCATCCCTTCCAGAGGCTAGGAATAGAGAGTTGTGTCGACAGATCATGTGACGAGAGTGAAGCTGTGAATCTCTGACTCATAGGAGGAGTTGTTGGAGAATACTTCACTGCCTGCAACTGTACCCAGTCATGCCCATAAGAGGGGGGTCAGACCAGGAACATTCTCTCTCTGTCTATCTCCTTCCTTCCCTGTCTTCTCTTCTTGCCCCCCTCTATTCTCGCTGTGTGTGACAGACAGCGGTGTTGACTCTAAGGCCTTGTCTAGTCCTCTTAGGGCTAAGGTACAAAGTGGAGCTGTCACCTGAAGTACACTGACATCAGGATTATCCCTGTAGGGAGAGGAGTCTCCAGAGCCACCGTACAGTGTACAGTACATCGCAGGAAGAGGGGATGGGGAGAATGTGTTGCACCTCTGTGTCTCCATGTTGTCATCGACATCTTACCACCTACACACACACACACACACACACACACACACACACACACACACACACACACACACACACACACACACACACACACACACACACACACACACACACACACACACACACACACACACACACACACACACACACACACACACACACACACACACACACACACACAAATGCAAGCACACACACACACTTACTCACTCACAGTGGCAGTCTGCTGTTTATTGAGTCCCTCCATATGTGCAGACAATTTGACGATAGGGAGCCTGCTGAGGCTTTATCCTCCCCACAAATCCTTCATCCACCATGGGTCTAGAGTTGGCATCTACCCTCACAGCTCTCTCTCTCTCTCTCTCTCTCTCTCTCTCTCTCTCTCTCTCTCTCTCTCTCTCTCTCTCTCTCTCTGTGTGTTCAGGACTTAAGCCTGTTACATAATTGTATTAATGCAAGAGTCACTTCACACCTCTTTTACAGTGTGAGATTTAGCATAAACGTCTGTCTGAGGGAAGACCTCTGCCTCTCAACATCGTTGTCCCAAATGGTACCCTATTCCCTATGTAGTGCACTACTTTGACCAGGGCTCATAGGGTGCTGATTTATCTGCTGGGTCCTTGGACATCTCAGGGTGGCACTGTTAATGGTGTCGGTCACACACCGAATGGAAGGTGACGTGTGCAGCGGTATATTCTGTTGTCTAGATAACAAAGGGGGTTTGTGACCTGGATACGACAACCTGAGATGAATGTCTATGTGGTGTATAACAATACACATTTGCAGATGGAGTAAACGTACAAAATGCATTGTAGCCTATTGCTCTACTGTACACACTATTACTTTTTGATTTAATACACCGATATCACCATTGACTGTACTGTCGCATTTAGACTAATTCTCTTTCTCCCCACCCTCTTTCTCTCTCTCCTGCCTATATTTTCCCTCTCTCTATCCCTCCGCAGAAAACTAAGCTCCAGGATGCATTGCAGGAGAAAAATCGCCTGAACCTTGAGTTGTCCAGCCACAACCTGAAGGTATCCAAGTATGACCAGGTAGGTAAGACTCTCAGTATGCATACCTACATAGTGCACTACTTTTGACCAGGGCCCATAGGGCTCAACTGCACGACAGCAGAGCCCAGCACAGTGCTAAACTCTCTTGATCAATGGGCATACAGTTGAAGTCGGAAGTTTACATACACCTTAGCCAAATACATTTATACTCAGTTTTTCACAATTCCTGACATTTAATCCAAGTAAAAATCCCCTGTTTTAGGTCAGCTAGGATCACCACATAATTTTAAGAATGTGAAATGTCAGAATAATAGTAGAGAATGATTCATTTCAGCTTTCATCAGATTCCCAGTGGGTCAGAAGTTTACATACACTCAATTAGTATTTGGTAGCATTGCCTTTCAATTGTTTAACATAGGTCAAACATTTTGGGTAGCCTTCCACAAGCATCCCACAATAATTTTGGCCCATTCCTCCTGACAGAGCTGGTGTAACTGAGTCAGGTTTGTAGGCCTCCTTGCTCGCACACACTTTTTCAGTTCTGCCCACATATTTTCTATGGGACTGGGTGTCCTTAAGCCATTTTGCCACAACTTTGGAACTATGTTTGGGGTCATTGTCCATTTGGAAGACCCATTTGCATCCAAGCTTTAACTTCCTGACTGATGTCTTGAGATGTTGCTTCAATACATCCACATAATTTTCCCTACCTCATGATGCCATCTATTTTGTGAAGCGCACCACTCCTGCAGCAAATCATACCCACAACATGATGCTGCCACCCCCGTGCTTCACGGTTGGGATGGTGTTCTTCGACTTGCAAGCCTCCCCCTTTTTCCTCCAAACATAATGATGGTCATTATGGCCAAAAAGTTATATTTTTGTTTCATCAGACCAGAAGACATTTCTCCAAAAAATACTATCTTTGTCCCCATGTGCAGTTGCAAACCGTAGTCTGGCTTTTTTATGGCGGTTTTGGAGCCGTGGCTTCTTCCTTGCTCAGCGGCCTTTCAGGTTATGTCGATATAGGACTCATTTTACTGTGGATATAGATACTTTTATACCTGTTTCCTCCAGCATCTTCACAAGGTCCTTTGCTGTTGTTCTGGGAGTGATTTGCACGTTTCGCACCAAAGTACGTTCATCTCTAGGAGACAGAACGCATCTCCTTCCTGAGCAGTATGACGGCTGCGTGTTGTTTATACTTGCGTACTATTGTTTGTACAGATGAACGAGGTACCTTCAGGCGTTTGGAAATTGCTCCCAAGGATGAACCAGACTTGTGAAGATCTACAATTTTTTTCTGAGGTCTTGGCTAATTTCTTTTGATTTTTACATGATGTCAAGCAAAGAGGCACTGAGTTTGAAGGTAGGCCTTGAAATACATCCACAGGTACAACTCCAATTGACTCAAATGATGTCAATTAGCCTATCAGAAGCTTCCAGAAATTTTCTGGAATTTCCAAAGCTGTTTAAAGGCACAGTCAACTTAGTGTATGTAAACTTCTGACCCACTGGAATTGTGATACAGTGAAATAATCTGTCTGTAAACAGTTGTTGGAAAAATTACCATTGTCATGCACCGACTTGCCAAAATTATAGTTTAATGAAAAGACATTTGTGGAGTGGTTGAAAAACGAGTTGACTCCAACCGAAGTGTATGTAAACTTCTGACTTCAACTGTATACAGTGGGGCAAAAAAGTGTTTAGTCAGCCACCAATTGTGCAAGTTCTCCCACTTAAAAAGATCAGAGAGGCCTGTAATTTTCATCATAGGTATACTTCAACTATGACAGACAAAATGAGAAAAAAATCCAGAAAATCACATTGTAGGATTTTTAATGAATTTATTTGCAAATTATGGTGGAAGATAAGTATTTGGTCACCTACAAACAAGCAAGATATCTGGCTCTCACAGACCTGTAACTTCTTCTTTAAGAGGCTCCTCTGTCCTCCACTCGTTACCTGTATTAATGGCACCTGTTTGAACTTGTTATCAGTATAAAAGACACCTGTCCACAACCTCAAACAGTCACACTCCAAACTCCACTATGGCCAAGACCAAAGAGCTGTCAAAGGACACCAAAAACAAAATTGTAGACCTGCACCAGGCTGGGATGACTGAATCTGCAATAGGTAAACAGCTTGGTTTGAAGAAATCAACTGTGGGAGCAATTATTTGGAAATGGAAGACATACAAGACCACTGATAATCTCCCTCGATCTTGGCTCCACGCAAGATCTCACCCCGTGGGGTCAAAATGATCACAAGAACGGTGAGCAAAAATCCCAGAACCACATGGGGGGACCTAGTGAATGACCTGCAGAGAGCAGGGACCAAAGTAACAAAGCCTACCATCAGTAACACGCTACACCAGGGACTCAAATCCTGCAGTGCCAGACGTGTCCCCCTGCTTAAGCCAGTACATGTCCAGGCCCGTCTGAAGTTTGCTAGAGAGCATTTGGATGATCCAGAAGAAGATTGGGAGAATGTCATATGGTCAGATGAAACCAAAATATAACTTTTTGGTAAAAACTAAACTCGTCGTGTTTGGAGTACAAAGAACGCTGAGTTGCATCCAAAGAACACCATACCTACTGTGACGCATGGGGGTGGAAACATCATGCTTTTGGGATGTTTTTCTGCAAAGGGAACAGGACGACTGATCCGTGTAAAGGAAAGAATGAATGGGGCCATGTATCATGAGATTTTGAGTGAAAACCTCCTTCCATCAGCAAGGGCATTCAAGATTAAACGTGGCTGGGTCTTTCAGCATGACAATGATCCCAAACACACCCCCGGGCAACGAGTGGTTTCGTAAGAAGCATTTCAATGTCCTGGTGTGGCCTAGCCAGTCTCCAGATCTCAACCCCATAGAAAATCTTTGGAGGGAGTTGAAAGTCCGTATTCCCTAAAACATCACTGCTCTAGAGGAGATCTGCATGGAGGAATGGGCCAAAATACCAGCAACAGTGTGTGAAAACTTTGTGAAGACTTACAGAAAACGTTTGACCTCTGTCATTGCCAACAAAGGGTGTATAACAAAGTATTGAGCTAAACTTTTGTTATTGACCAAATACTTATTTTCCACCATAAATTCATTAAAAATCCTACAATGTGATTTTCTGGATTTTTTTCTCATTTTGTCTGTCATAGTTGAAGTGTACCTATGATGAAAATTGCAGGCCTCTCGCAGCTTTTTAAGTGGGAGAACTTGCACAATTGGTGGCTGACTAAATACTTTTTTGCCCCACTGTATCATATTGACCTTTCAGGGCCACGGGGCCCCAGTGGTATCCCTCACAGATGGGGCTCTGCATTTCACTAACTAATAGAATCTGGGATCCATCTCTAATAGATTGATAACCACTGAAAGCCCCTTGCACAATTCCATTGCCTGTCTCCTTGGAGAGACCATGCTTGTCGTGGTTCAATGGAATTGTACACATTAGATGAGGAGTGTACCATGGATTGTGTACCATGGATGCTGGGATATCTGTTAGCCGTAACATAATGTGTTAGCCAGTGATAGATAATATTCACAACAGCATGGAACAGATAGGCTACCGTATGGATGTTGTAGAGTTTTGTAGTTGAAGTGCATGCCAATTGAGGTGGAGAGACCATGCTCATATCACATAGCTGACAGGTGTGGATTATCAAGAAGCTGATTAAACAGCGTGATCATTACACAGATTCACCTTGTGCTGGGGACAATAAACGGCCACAATAAAATGTGCAATTTTGTCACACAACACAATGCCACAGATGTCTCAAGTTTTTAGGAAGCGTGCAATTGTCATGATGACTGAAGGAATGTCCACCAGAGTTGTTGCCAAATAATTCAATGTTCAGAATTTTGCAGTACATTCAACTGGCCTCATAACAGCAGAGCAACTGAAACCACGCCAGCCCAGGACCTCCAAATCCAGCTTCTTCACCTGCAGGATCATCCGATACCAGCCACCCGGACAGCTGATGAAACTGTGGGTTTGTACAACCAAAGAATTTCTGAACAAACTGTCAGAAACCTTCTCAGGGAAGCTCATCTGCACGCTCGTCGTCGCCACCAGGGCCTTGACCTGACTGCAGTTCGGCATCGTAACCTACTTCATTGGGCAAATGCTCACCTTAGATGGCCACTGGCACCCTGGAGAAGTCTGCTCTTCACGAATGAATCCCGGTTTAACAGTACCGGGCAGATGGCAGACAGCGTGTATGGCGTTGTGTGGGTGAGTGGTTTGTTGATGTCAACGTTGTGAACAGAGTGTACCATATCATATGGGTAGGCATTAAGCTACAGACAATCAAAACATTTGCATTTTATTGATGGCAATTTGAATACACAGAGATACTGTGACGAGATCCTGAGGCCCATAACATGTTTCTGCGTGATAATGCACAGCCACAAGGATCTGTACACAATTCCTGGAAGCTGAAAATGGCTCAGTTCATCCATGGCCTGCATACTCACCAGACCAGACATACTCAACAGATAGACGCCCATTGAGCAGTTTGGGATGCTCTGGTACGATGTGTATGACAGCGTGTTCCTGTTCCTGCCAATATCCAGGTGGGACAACTTTCCACAGGCCACAATCAACAGCCTGATGAACTCTATGTGAAGGAGATTTCTTGTGCTGCATGAGGCAAATGTTGGTTTTCTGATCCACACCCCTACCTTTTTTAAGGTGTCTGTGACCAACAGATGCATATCTGTATTCCCAGTCATGTGAAATCCATAGATTAGGCCCAATTATTTTCTTTCAGTTGACTGATTTAAATATATGAATTTTAACTGAGTAAAATCTTTAACATTGTTGCATGTTGCATTTATATTTTTGTTATGTATAAATAAATGTAGAAAATCGTCAATCAAAATAAACGCTCTACCACAGCAACCATGTTATTTTTGCGAAGCCTATTTTATTCTGAGTTCGGATATATAAAGTTTGTATGTGAACACTATTTCTAACATGCATACAGTACTTTCAGTTTTTCTGAAATCACTTCACTCTCGTGTAAGACGGAGGCTTGCGCTACCCGGTGCTGGCACATGTGCAGATCAAATACACAGCTAGAATGCCGATTAAGCTGTTTACATGTCCTAATAATTCAAAAGATTGCTCAGAAAGCCAGGTTTTAATTGTCGTATGCTTACTTTGATTTTGATCTTATGCCAATTAAGATAAGCAGAGTAAAGTGTTTACATGACTATTGTGATGTATAGCCTTACTGCTATAATCAGTTTAATATTGAATTATTAGTGATGTTGTGTTTTTGGCTATGCCGGATGAAGTGATATGACATGCTATTCTATAAAATCCTTTCTCCGTAATTAAAATTACCTGATTGAGCTAATCATGTAAATGTAATTAACTAGAGAGCCGGGGCACGACAAAATTATATTTATGCAGCTGTTATCTTCCGAATAAACTCTTAAAGATCTAGTAATATTTTACATCAATAGCAGTCCATATTAATCGTCACCGTAATTCAGTCTCATCTGAAAGTTGTAAATTCTTGAATATCTTCACGAACCCTGGCTAACAAGTTGAATCAGCAATACAAAATTGGGTTTAATTATTTATTTACTAAATACCTAACTAATCACACAGAATTCCATATACAAAGAATGAATCATAGCTTGATTATAAATTACGTCAAAGGAAAACGGAACAGATATGACAGCTGGCTACACAAAAGAAAAGGGGCTGGGTTTGAGTGAAAGAGCGGGAAGACTGAAGGACTCAACTGCTAGGAGGTATCACTTCTGTAGTGAATAAGAGTTCAAAGTGCATACCATTCACAACCAAAGCTCACGCTGAGGTTGGCTTAGTTCTGTAGTTGACATGTTAGTCCTTTTAATGCAGAGGCTGCAGACCTCACGTACTTGGAACTGGAGGTTACATTGTCGTCAAGGCTTTATATAGGAAGGGAGAGGAGGGCGTGTTTGAAAAGTTTTATAACCCATGTCCCTTCACAGGGGCGGGCCACTGATTGAGCAGAGCCCTAACCTTATGAAAACCCAAATCTCTAATTTGGAATCTAAAATTACATTTAATCTCTTCACCAATAATTGTATATTCAAACATTTAAATTGAACAACAATTCCATGTGAATCCGATAACTCGGATGTGTAGACTTTCCACTGTAGAGTTTATGTCATCCTATCATTGAGGAGAATGTCTCAGATGACAACCGAACGGACATCATATTCATTAAGTACTACCGCATATGTTCAATTGGTCGGATTACCAGAATATAGTTAATTTCTCCCCACCTTCTGATGTTCCCAGGATCTCTATGTTAACCAAGGGGTTTTGAAATTTCACATCAATAGGGTAGAGAGAGGAAAAAGGGGGAAGAGGTATTTATGACTGTCATAAACCTACCCCCAGGCCAACGTCATGACAGTGTGCATGTAAATGCACTCGATGGCACAAACATCGAGAGCACCACTCCCCAGCCTCCCAGTGTGTCTATCTCATTCCTGTCTGGCAAGCACGCACGCACACACACACACACACACACACACACACACACACACACACACACACACACACACACACACACACACACACACACACACACACACACACACACACACACACACACACACACACACACACACACACACACACACACACACACACACACACAGTGAGTGAGTGAGTGAGTGAGTGAGTGAGTGAGTGAGTGAGTGAGTGAGTGAGTAAATGACTGACTGACTGACTGACTGACTGTGGGTGACTGACTGACTGACTGTGAGTGAATGACCATCTGTGGAGGGTCTGTGGAGGGAGGTGTCAAGCACTAATAGTCTCACTTACGGAGGACCAGTTTTAACACGTGTCAAGGGAACAACTTGGCTCTTGGTTCCGTCCTATTGCCCCTCCTCGTGCAACAAAAAGGAGCTGTCTTTCTCCGCCGGCCAAGACGGGTCTTTGAGATGAATGACAGGAGGTACCAGTGCCCGAGCATGGGTCTGATGCTACTACCTGAGGGGGCATGCTTAGCGTTAGCATCAGAGGCAGTAATTACAGGAGCAGTTAGCGTTAGTGCTGGGCGCTAGCCAAGGTGCTCTATCTCTCTCTGGGTATTAATGTAATGAGATTGTTGAGACTCAGTAAATAACCGCCTCTGTCTAACCCTCGCGTCAAAGGGGCGATTTCTCAAAGCGGACGATGTGAGATCGATTGGAGGTGTGAGTGGAGCAGTCTTCCTGTATCAGAGGGAGGCGATGCAGCGGGGAACAGAGAGCCCCAGATGGACGACAGGAAACGGAAAGAGTAAACGAGTGCTGAGAGGAACTTGTCAGGACAGTCTGATTGATGGGAGGGAAGGCGAGGGACTAGTTTCTGTGGGTGATTTAAGCCAGTCAGTTTGGTCTTTGTCATTATCATTTTCTCATTTTCCCCCTCATGATCCCCAGATGAACTTTAACTGACCCCTGTGTAGAGAAAGAATTCTATCACATCTAAGTGGAGTTGTCAGAATTATGGAATTATGGGGAGATATACAGTAGATTTGATTTTATATCAGAAAATAATATCTTGTCACAAACTTTACCCACCATCAACAATGATTATAGATTAATTTGTTTGAGGGTCTGGCTGAAATCATTTGTTTCAGTGTACAAGTACAACATTATGAATAACTTGTGTGGTGCAATTTCGTGGAGTCTGCAAATTACCTTCAATGAGCTAATCTGTCGTGGTAATTAATTAGTGACTTAAGGGGTTGGAAAGCGGTGAGGAATGATTCTGTTCAGATGCAGCCTAACTCCAGAGAACCCAACTGAACTCACCTTCAAGGCATTCAGATTGATGATGAAATGAAGCCACCGATTTTGAGTCAGCAGCTACCTTTCATACTCACTATAGAAATAGACTGATTAACTTTACTTCAGTTTGTGAACTCTCCACCCCCCCACCCCACCCCCATGAAACTCTGATTCATGTAATGGTGTAAGACCAATCTTCATCAATTTTGCATGCCTCTGTTACTTCAGAAATACATGGATATGAATGAAAAAGAAGGATAAATTGTTGGAATAGAAGAAAAATTGGTTTTCTCCAATTTTCTCTTCCCTCACTCCAAATGCGTATACTGTATATTTAATCTCTCTGATTCACTCTTCCCCTGATTTGATTTCTCTCTTTCCTTATTTTCTTTTTCTCTAGGTAAGGTCAGAATATGAGCAACTTAGACACACCTATAGCACTGTGAGTCAGGAGTGAGACTTGGCTCAAGAGGAGAGGAAACAGCTCCAAGGCAAACTGGAGAACCTCGAGCAGGTCCTCAAGGTGAGAATTCATCTGCCCATCCATCCATCCAAACATCTATCAATCCATCCTAGCTCTCCTAAATTCACTGCTACTGTTCCTCCAACTCAGCCAATCATGAGAACTAAACATCAGCGGCACGGTTCTATAAGGCCTTTGCAATCTGATTGGTTTAGGTTAACGTAAGGCCAGATCACTTGTACCTTTTGTGAAAACCTGATTGGACAAATGCATCTATCTACAAAATCTGTCCTTCGAGTTATAGAATACATATTGTTTTTACAATAAAAGCTTGGAAGAAATTGGTGTAAGTCATGAGCTTTGAGCTTTGTCATCTGTTTTGCAGGACACACTTTTTCATTAGACTCTTATTTGCCAATAGCAATCAGCAGTAGTCTCATAGCAGTGTGAAAATGCTCTCATTACAAATCACTGCTTCTCTCCATTCCGTATTGATTGTCTGTTTGTAAGGAGTGGATATGTTTGAGGGAAAAATGTACCCATCAAGAGGAAATTGACTCCTGCTCCTGAAAAATGAAAGAAGTGTGTGTTGCTTTCTCATTGCCTATTGATTTGTACAGATGGGTAGATTGCATGTTGGAGAACATTATGGAGAAAGCAGAGAAAGACTGGAGAAAGAAGATTTCCCGAAGTGGAGCATTCTCCTTCGTTTCCAGTGTGCTCAATGTTTCAGGGATAATGATACCAATCACTGCGATTATGAAAATCTGTAGGCTATTGTCTGATCGCTGTGTGGGAGAGCAAGAGGACAGTTCATTCTGGAGCTTTTGAATGACCCCCACCACATCTGATAGAGTGAGCCTAGCAGATCAAATCAAATGTTATTGTTCACATACACATGTTTAGCAGATGATATTGGGGGTGTAGCGCAATGCATGTGTTTCTAGCTCCGAAAGTGCAGTGAATATCTAATAAGTCTATGAATTTCACAACAATACACACAATACACACAATTTCTAAAGTAAATGAATGGAATTAAGAATATATAAATATTTGGACGAGCAATGTCGGTGCGGGATAGACTAAAATACAGTAGAATAGAATAGAATACAGTACAGCACGCCCAATTTTTCAGTTGATACTGTGAACCATCAGATCCTCCTCTCCACCCTCTCCGAGTTGGGCATCTCCGGCGCGGCCCACGCTTGGATTGCGTCCTACCTGACAGGTCGCTCCTACCAGGTGGCGTGGTGAGAATCTGTCTCCTCACCACGCGCTCTCACCACTGGTGTCCCCCAGGGCTCTGTTCTAGGCCCTCTCCTATTCTCGCTATACACCAAGTCACTTGGCTCTGTCATATCCTCACATGGTCTCTCCTATCATTGCTATGCAGACGACACACAATTAATCTTCTCCTTTCCCCCTTCTGATGACCAGGTGGTGAATCGCATCTCTGCATGTCTGGCAGACATATCAGTGTGGATGACGGATCACCACCTCAAGCTGAACTTCGGCAAGACGGGGCTGCTCTTCCTCCCGGGGAAGGACTGCCCATTCCATGATCTCGCCATCACGGTTGACAACTCCATTGTGTCCTCCTCCCAGAGCGCTAAGAACCTTGGCGTGATCCTGGACAACACCCTGTCGTTCTCAACTAACATCAAGGCGGTGGCCCGTTCCTGTAGGTTCATGCTCTACAACATCCGCAGAGTACGACCCTGCCTCACACAGGAAGCGGCGCAGGTCCTAATCCAGGCACTTGTCATCTCCCGTCTGGATTACTGCAACTCGCTGTTGGCTGGGCTCCCTGCCTGTGCCATTAAACCCCTACAACTCATCCAGAACGCCGCAGCCCGTCTAGTGTTCAACCTTCCCAAGTTCTCTCACGTCACCCCGCTCCTCCGCTCTCTCCACTGGCTTCCAGTTGAAGCTCGCATCCGCTACAAGACCATGGTGCTTGCCTACGGAGCTGTGAGGGGAACGGCACCTCAGTACCTCCAGGCTCTGATCAGGCCCTACACCCAAACAAGGGCACTGCGTTCATCCACCTCTGGCCTGCTCGCCTCCCTACCACTGAGGAAGTACAGCTCCCGCTCAGCCCAGTCAAAACTGTTCGCTGCCCTGGCTCCCCAATGGTGGAACAAACTCCCTCACGACGCCAGGACAGCGGAGTCAATCACCACCTTCCGGAGACACCTGAAACCCCACCTCTTTAAGGAATACTTAGGATAGGATAAAGTAATCCTTCTCACCCCCCCTCCCCCCTTAAAATATTTAGATGCACTATTGTAAAGTGGCTGTTCCACTGGATGTCATAAGGTGAATGCACCAATTTGTAAGTCGCTCTGGATAAGAGCGTCTGCTAAATGACTTAAATGTAAATGTAAATGTTTAAAAAGTTTGAAATATCCAATAAATGTCGTTCCACTTCATGATAGTGTCCCACTTGTTGTTGATTCTTCACAAAAAATACAGTTTTATATCTTTATATTTGAAGCCTGAAATGTGGCAAAAGGTCGCAAAGTTCAAGTGGGCCGAATACTTTCGCAAGGCACTGTACATATGAGATGAGTAATGCAAAATATGCAAACATTGTTAAAGTGACTAATGTTCCATTATTAAAGCGGCCAGTGATTTCAAGTCTATGTATATAGGGCTGCAGCCACTACGGTGCTAGTGATGGCTATTTAACAGTCTGATGGCCTTGAGAGAGAAGCTGTTTTTCAGTCTCTCGGTCTCAGCTTTGATGTATCTGTGCTCACCTCGCCTTCTGGGTGGTAGCGGGGTGAACAGACAGTGGCTCGGGTGGTATCCGGTGCTGCAGCTGTCCTGCAGGGAAGGTAGTTTGCCCCCGGTGATGCGTTAGGCAGACTGCACCACTCTCTGGAGAGCCCTGCGATTGCGGGCAGTGCAGTTGCCATACCAGGCGGTGATACATCCCGACAGGATGCTCGAATTGTGCATCTCTAAAGGTTTGTGAGGGTTTTAGGTGCTAAGACACATTTTTTCAGCCCCCTGAGGTATAAAAGGCACTGTTGTGCCTTCTTCACCTCACTGTCTGTGTGGGTGAACCATTTCAGTTTGTCAGTGATGTGTATGCCGAGGAACTTGAAGCTTTCCACCTTCTCCACTCTCGTTGATGTGGATAGGGGGGGTGCTCCCTGTTTCCTTAAGTCCACGATCAGCTCCTTTTTTTGTTTACGTTGAGTGAGAGGTTATTTCCCTGGCACCACGCTCCCAGGGCCCTAACCTCCTCTCTGTAGGCTGTCTTGTCATTGTTGGTAATCTACTGTCTACTACTGTTGTGTTGTTGGAGGCATGCGTGGCCACGCAGTCATGGGTGAACAGAGAGTACAGGAGAGGGCTCAGAACGCACCCTTGTGGGGCCCCTGTGCTGAGGATCAGTGAAGTGGAGGTCTTGTTTCCTACCTTCACCACCTGGGGGTGGCCTGTCAGGAAGACCAGGACCGAGTTGCACAGGGTGGGGTTCAGACCCAGGGCCCCAAGCTTAATTATGAGCTTGGAGAGTACTATGATGTTGAATGCTGAGCTATAGTCAATGAACAGCGTTCTTACATAGGTATTCCTCTTGTCCAGATGGGATAGGGCAGTGTGCAGTGCAATGGCGATTGCATCGTCTGTGGATCTATTGGGACGGTAAGAAAATTGAAGTGGGTCGAGGGTGTCAGGTAAAGTAGAGGTGATATGATCCTTGACTAGTCTCTAACAGCACTTCATGATGATAGAAGTGAGTGCTACGGGGCTATAGTCATTTAGTTCAGTTACCTTTTCTTTCTTAGGAATAGGAACAATGGTGGACTTCTTGAAGTATGTGGGGACAGCAGACTGGGATAGGGAGAGATTGAATATGTCCATAAGCACTCTAGCCAGCTGGTCTGTCTTGCCCGGCAGCCTTGCGAATGTTAACACTCTTAAATGTCTTACTCAAGTCAGCCACAGAGAAGGAGAGCCTAGTCTTTAATAGCCTGCCGTGTCGGTGGCACAAAGCGGGCGAAGACGGTGTTTAGCTTATCCGGAAGCAAGACGTCGACAAGGTGGCTGGTTTTCCCTTTGTAGTCCGTAATTGTCTGTAGACCCTGTCACATACATCTTGTGTCTGAGCAGTTGAATTTCGACTCCACTTTGTCTCTGTACTGAAATTTTGCATGTTTAATTATTTTACAGAGGGAATAACTACACTGTTTGTATCCGGCCATATTCCCAGTCACCTTGCCATGGTTAAATGCGGTGGTTCGCACTTTCAGTTTTGCGTGAATGCTGCCATCTATCCACGGTTTCTGGTTTGGGTAGGTTTTAATAGTCACAGTGGTACAACATCTCTATACATTTCCTGATAAACTCAGTCACCGTTTCCGTGTATTCGAGAATGTTATTCTCAGAGGCTACCCGGAACATATCCCAGTCCACGTGATCAAAACAATCTTGAAGCATGGGTTCTGATTGTTCAGACCAGCGTTGAATAGTCCGTAGCATGGGTACTTCCTGTTTGAGTTTCTGTCTATATGGATTCATGATCAGATTTGCTGAAGGGAGGGCCTTGTAGGCATTTCGAAAAGCTGAGTAGCAGTGGTCCAATGTTTTCTCAGAGCGAGTGCTACAGTCAATGTGTTGGTATTACTTCGGTAGCGTTTTCCTCAGATTAGCTTTGTTAAAATCATTGGGTACTTTAAATGCTGCCTCGTGATATTTGGTTTCCAACTTGCATAGAGTCCAGTGTAGTTATTTCAGGGCCATTGTGATATCGGCTTGAGGGGGAATATACACGCCTGTGACTATAACCGAAGAGAATTCTCGTGGGATGTAATACAGTCAGCATTTGATTGTGAGGTATTCTATGTCGGGTGATCAAAAGGACTTGAGTTTCTGTACGTTATCACAATCACACCGTGAGTGATTAATCATTAAACATACACCCCCGCCCTTCTCCTTCCCGGAGAGATCATTATTCCTGTCTGTGCGATGAACGAACTCAGACTATATATCACGAGAACCATGTTTCCTTGAAACAGAGTATGTTACAAGCCCTGATGTCTCTCTGGAAGGAGATCCTCGCCCTGAGCTCGTAAACTTTATTAACCAGAGACTGAACATTAGCGAGTAATATACTCGGAAGCAGTGGGTGTTGTGCGCGCCTCCTTAGTCAGACTAGAAGTCCACTCCGAATACCTCTTCTCAGCCGAAGGTGTTTTGGATCAGCCTCTGGAATCAGTTCAATTGCCCAGGGGGGTCCAATTCGGGAAAGTCATATTCCTGATCGTAATGCTGGTAATGCTGGTAATGCTGAGATACCACTGCTCTGATATCCAAAAGTTATTCCCGGCTGTATGTAATAACACAAAAATAATTCTGGTCTAAAAATGTAAGAAATAACACATATAAAATAAAATATTGCATAGTTGCTTAGGAGCTAGAAGCACGGCTGCCCCAACTTGTCATGGCGCCGACAGAGGTACATGCCCTCCTATGAGAAAAAATGCCCTTTTGATTGGTGACTATTTTAGTGTAATGATTTGATCATCAAGCAAGCTAATTTCTCAAACCCTTGAATGCTGGACAATACCCTTCCTCGCCCTCCTGCTACCGTGAGTGCGGCAGCGAGATGTCCTGTATGCAGAGTATGCACACTCTTTAGTCTCTGCTCTGGAACACTCTAGTCTCTACTCTGGAACAGTCTTCAGTCTCTACTCTGGAACACTCGTTAGTCTCTACTCTGGAACACTCTTTAGTCTCTACTCTGGAACACTCGTTAGTCTCTGCTCTGGAACACTCTTTAGTCTCTACTCTGGAACACTTGTTAGTCTCTACTCTGGAACACTCTTTAGTCTCTACTCTGGAACACTCGTTAGTCTCTGCTCTGGAACACTCTTTAGTCTCTACTCTGGAACACTCGTTAGTCTCTACTCTGGAACACTCTTTAGTCTCTACTCTGGAACACTTGTTAGTCTCTGCTCTGGAACACTCTTTAGTCTCTACTCTGGAACACTCGTTAGTCTCTACTCTGGAACACTCGTTAGTCTCTGCTCTGGAACACTCTTTAGTCTCTACTCTGGAACACTCTTTAGTCTCTACTCTGGAACACATGCATTTACAGTGTATTGCCAAAAACCACTCAACAATTACAAACATGGACTCTGACCTGTCTAATGAGCCAAGCTGATTAAAGAATACCACAGTACCCAAACACCCCCACTCTCACCTACTCACACACACACACACACACACACACACACACACACACACACACACACACACACACACACACACACACACACACACACACACACACACACACACACACACACACACACACACACACACACACACACACACACACACACACACACACACACACACACACACACAGTGCAGTAATTAGAATCCATAGCTGCTTTATGTTTTTAAACTCCAAGAATATGTCCCTAACTCCAATTCCTACCGGTGGCAGCGGCTCTTAACTCTGCAGATACAGTCATAATGACTCAGCTGATTTGGGAGTAGCTAGATTTGGGTTTTGTGTTGGTGTCTCTGTGTGATGGATCACAGAAATCAGTGAGTCGGACTAGACGTAGTCAATACAGGTAGACAAATGATATACCCACTGAATGAAAAATGAGATTTTTTTATGTAATGTGTACTTTTTATGTATTGTGTACTTTTTATGTATTGTTTACTTTTTATGTATTGTGTAGCTGCTACGGGTCCTGTAAAAGTGTTTGGACTGTTGTGTGAATATTCTATGAACCATTTGGAGATTTTAAAGGCATTGTTACCTCACTATGACCATGAACTTACTTATATTGTAGTATATAACCACATATTGAACATGTTGTGATATGATTGTGGTCTCCCGAGCATTTGACCATGTCTTGACTGTGTTGTGACTTGTTCTCCACAGCATATGCGAGAGGCTGCAGAGAGGAGGCAGCAGTTGGAAGAGGAGCATGAGCAGGCCCTGGCTGTCCTCACCACCAAGCAGCAGGAGATTCACCTTCTGCAGAGGGTAAGCCCATAATAACCCACCTCGCCTCTGTCCTAGACTCCAACTACCATGACCACAGTATGACCACAGTGGTCACAAGACAAATCAAATCAAATCAACATTTATTTGTCACGTGCGCCGAATACAACAAGTTTAGACCTTACAGTGAAATGCTTTCTTACAGACCCTAAACAGCAGTGCAATATTTAAATAAAAAATAGCAGTTACCTCACACTGTTATCATGGTAACAGTGTGACAGCCTATAGGGAGGAGGTCAGAAATCTGGTCAGGTGGTGCCAGAATAACAACATATCCCTCAACGTAAACAAGACTAATGAGATGATTGTGGACTACAGGAAAAGGAGGACCGAGCACGACCCCATTTTCATCGACGGGGCTGTAGTGGAGCAGGTTGAGAGCTTCAAGTTCCTTGGTGTCCACATCAACAACAAACTAGAATGGTTCAAACACACCAAGACAGTCGTGAAGAGGGCATGACAAAGCCTATTCCCCCTCAGGAAACTAAAAAGATTTGGCATGGTTGCTGAGATCCTCAAAAGGTTCTACAGCTGCAACATCGAGAGCATCCTAGCCGGTTGCATCACTGCCTGGTACGGCAATTGCTCGGCCTCCGACCGCAAGGCACTACAGAGGGTAGTGCGTCCGGCCCAGTACATCACTGGGGCTAAGATTCCTGCCATCCAGGACCTGGCGGTGTCAGAGGAAGGCCCTAAAAATGGTCAAAGACCCCAGCCACCCCAGTCATAGACTGTTCTCTCTACCACTCCATGGCAAGCAGTACCGGAGTGCCAAGTCTAGGACAAATAGGCTTCTCAACAGTTTTTACCCCCAGCCATAAGACTCCTGAACAGGTAATCAAATGGATACCCAGTCTAATTGCATTGTATGCTCCCTCCAACCCCTCTTTTACGCTGCTGCTACTCTCTGTTTATCATATATGCATAGTAGCTTTAACGATACATTCATATACATACTATCTCAATTGGCCCGACCAACCAGTGCTCCCGCACATTAGCTAACCCGGCGATCTGCATTGTGACCCACCACCCACCCACCTCTTTTACGCTACTGCTACTCTCTGTTCATGATATATGCATATTCATCATATATGTCACCTTAACTATATCTACATGCACATACTACCTCAATCAGCCTGACTAACCGGTGTCTGTATATAGTCTCACTACTGTTATTTTCAACCTTCTTTTTACTGTTGTTTTACTTCTTTACCTACTTATTGATCACCTAATACCTTTTTTCCATTATTAGTTAGAGCCTGTAAGTAAGCATTTCACTGTAAGGTTGTATTCGGCGCACATGACAAATCAAATAAACTTCGATTTGATTATGAGAGACAAGTATTGTGCAACTATCATGAAATGATCCCCCCCAAACACTAACTCATGCTCCATGAAAAAAACTAAAAAACATTCTACCATTAGACCTGGTGAGACTGATGAGAAAGTAAAAGGGGTCATATAATCAGTGGTCTCCTGTGATTGTCTGTCTCTATGGGCAGCAATAATCTGAGCCTCTAGAGAGCTGGGTGAATTCCTGTGTGTATGTGTTCTGCTCAGAGAGGAGCCATGACAGGCAATTAGCGCAAACTGCAAACAGAGCACAGATCAGACTCCCCTGAGCCTAAACCGAGCACTTCACTTTAGAGAGACGCAGAGAGTGTGTGTCAGCTTCTGTGTCTGCACGTCTATCCGTGACTATCTGTGCTTCAATCCATGTGTTTGTATGCATCTGCCTCAGCATGCTCGTTTGAGTCCTTGTCCTTCCTTTTTCTGTTTACTCCTTAACCTAATTTATTGTGCTGTGATTCCATTCAATTAGCAATTGCACAGATATTGTCTCATTGGAATAGAACAGCAGTTTGTCCTTATCAATATCAAAGCCAATCTGGATGAAACAGATTGATTTCATGAGGCTATTCTGATGCACCTCAGTTTCAGGTTCTTGTGTTGGAAGTCATCGCGCCCCCTTTGTTCTCCCCCAGTCTCCCCCGGTCCTCAGATAGCCCTCAGCTGTGAGGCATTAACTGCCTTCTCCTCCTCATGCTGTGCAGAGCTGACATCAGTTGTTGTTCAACTCAGACTGTCTATTCTACAGGTAACTACCAAAATAATTGAAACACCAACATAAAGTGTCTTAATAGGGCCTTTCGCCACTACAAGTCAGAACAGCTTCAATGCACCTTGGCATAGATTCTACAAGTGTCTGGAACTCTATTGGAGGAATGTGACACCATTCTTCCACGAGAAATTCTATAATTTGGTGTTTTGTTGATGGTGGTGGAAAACGCTGTCTCCGATTTACTATAGAATCAACCCTCTCAATTGGGTTGCAATCTGGTGACTGAGACGGCCATGGCATATGGTTTACATTGTATTCATGCTCATTAAACCATTCAGTGACTGCTCATGCCCTGTGGATGGGGAATTGTCATCCTATGTTGGGCATAGCCATAGTAGCCAAAATAATGGCCAAAATAATGCAATGGCCTGCCCAGTATTTTTATACATGACCCTAAGCATGATAGGGACACTGAATGCAGTCATCGACTACAGCTCAGCTGGGTCTCGACCCCGCCCTGTGCAACTGGGTACTGGACTTCCTGACGGGGCGCACCCAGGTGGTGAGGGTAGGTAACAGCATCTCCACCCCGCTGATCCTCAACACTGGGGCCCCACAAGGGTGCGTTCTGAGCCCTCTCCTGTGTTCACCCACGACTGCGTGGCCATGCATGCCTCTTCCTCCAACGACGAGACGGCCTACAGGGAGGAGGTGAGGGCCCTCGGAGTGTGGTGTCAGGAAAATAACCTCACACTCAACGTCAACAAAACAAAGGAGATGATCGTAGACTTCAGGAAACAGCAGAGGGAGCACCCCCCTATCTACATCGACGGGACAGTAGTGGAGAGGATAGTAAGTTCTAAGTTCCTTGGCGTACACATCACGGACAAACTGAATTGGTCCACCCACACAGACAGTGTGGTGAAGAAAGCGCAGCAGCGCCTCTTCAACCTCAGGAGGCTGAATAAATTCAGCTTGTCACCAAAAGCACTCTCAAACTTTTACAGATGCACAATCGAGAGCATCTTGTCGGGCTGTATCACCGCCTAGTGTGGCAACTGCTCCGCCCACAACCGTAAGGCTCTCCAGAGGGTAGTGAGGTCTGCACAACGCATCACCGGGGGCAAACTACCTGCCCTCCAGGACACCTACACCACCCGATGTCACAGGAAGGCCATAAAGATCATCAAGGACAACAACCACCCGAGCCACTACCTGTTCACCCCGCTATCATCCAGAAGGCGAGGTCAGTACAGGTGCATCAAAGCTGGGACCGAGAGATTGAAAAACAGCTTCTATCTGAAGGCCATCAGACTGTTAAACAGCCACCACTAACATTGAGTGGCTGCTGCCAACATACTGACTCAACTCCAGCTACTTTAATAATGGAAAAATTGATGTAAGAAAATGTATCACAAGCCACTTTAAACAATGCCCCTTAATATAATGTTAACATACCCTACATTACTCGTCTCATATGTATATACTGTACTCTATACCATCTACGGCATCTTGCCATTTTTATGTAATACGTGTATCACTAGCCACTTTAAACAATGCCACTTTTATATGTTTACATACCCTACATTACTCATCTCTTATGTATATACTGTACTCGATACCATCTACTGCATCTTGCCTATGCCGTTCTTTACCATCACTCATCCATATATCTATATGTACAGATTCTTCATCCCTTTACACTTGTGTGTATAAGGTAGTTGTTGTGGAATTTTTAGGTTAGATTACTCGTTGGTTATTACTGCATTGTCGGAACTAGAAGCACAAGCATTTCGCTACACTCGCATTAACATCTGCTAACCATGTGTATGTGACCAATAAAATTTGATTTGATTTGATAGGATGTTTAATTGCTTAATTAACTCAGGAACCACACCTGTGTGGTAACACTTACTTTCAATATGCTGATCCCATTACTTTGGCAGTTACCTGTATGTCTGCAGTGTACCAAGAGCTATGCCACTTGTATGTTTGATGTAACACTGACAGAGAGATACTGTGCAGTGCTCACTGTGTCACCTGCAGGTCCTACAGTATATGACTGTGTTTTTGTGTTTTCTCCAGGCTCAGGTTAAAGCTGAGAAAGAGCATGAGGGAGTGGTCCACCTGTTAGAGGTAAGTGGACATGGAGGTCCGATGGGCAAAATGAGGATGGCTTCGGTGGCTGTTTTCAAAAGGGCTGTCAATTGACTGATATGTGTTTTTTTTGTGTATGCAAGACACATTGATTGATGCATACTGTATGAAAAATACCTCCATTGTGTTGTTTGAATTCCACCAAATACGTATTGCCTTTCATGAAAAGCTAGTTTTGAGGTAAGCCTGGTTCATCCCAGGTCATACTCCATACTGCATTTACACTGAAAAAAAAAATGTAAATGCAACATGTGAATTGTACCAGACATTTTCCACATGCACAAAAAGCTAATTTCTCAAAAATGTTGTGCACACATTTGTTAATATCGCTCTTAGTGAGCATGTATCCATTGCCAAAGATAATCCATCCACCTGACAGGTGAGGCATATCAAGAAGCTGATTAAACGGCATGATCATTACACAGGTGCACCTTGTGCTGGGGACAATAAGAGGCCCCTTTAACATTTGAAATTTTGTCGCACAACACAATGCCACAGATGTCTTACATTTTGAGGGAGCTTGCAATTGGCATTCTGACTGTATGAATGTCCACCAGAGCTGTTGGCATTGAACGTTCATTCCTCTATCATAAGCTGCTTCCAACGTTGTGATAGAGAATTTGGTAGTGCGTCCAACCGGCCTCACAGCCGGTAGCTTCTTCCCCTGTGAGATCATCTGGAGGGGGGACTCATTCTGATTGGCTGGACCTGGCACCCCAGTGGGTGGGCCTGGCTTCCAAGTTGGTGGGCCTATGCTGTCCCAGGCCCACCCATGGCTCCACCCCTGCCCAGTCATGTGAAAGACATAGATTAGGGCCTAATGAATTTATTTTATTTGACTGATTTCCTTTATGAACTGTAAATCAGTAAAATCTTTGAAATTGTTGCATGTTGCATTTATAATTTTGTTCAGTATATATAGCTTTTTGACGCTTTCGTTGAGTGGTAATTTTAGCTGTAATGAGAATAGAACACTTTTACAGAGAGTTGGGTCAGCAAAACCTGCTCATAACTCCCTCCTTTAGGACCGCTCAACATCGCCGTTGCTCAGGCTCAGAAGCTCTCATACCAGCCATGGCACTAATGGCTCATGGAGAAACCTCTTTTACAGAAAAAAATTCAGAGCCCAACCATCCAGATGATGAAATATCTACAGTGTAGAGGAGATGCATTAGGAGCACTGGCAATGTTCACATAGATCTCCAATAGAATGCTCAGTTACTGCGTTAAAACGAGTTAACCTAGAGAGGAGATGACACTAAGATTATCTAGGGACACGAGTATTGTTCCTTTCCATAATTTCTGGTTCTCAACACTGTCTTGGCTATGATTTTTGGTGTTTTTTATTTTATTTTTTATATTTATTGTATGTTACTTGATGCTCCCCATGGGGGACTCGTTCTTACTTGTTTTGTAACGGTTCTCTTTTCTCATTTATTTACATGATTTTGCATGGATTACTGTATTACGTATGCATTGATCTCATACGGTGTAACAGTTTGATTTGGGTGTTTGTTTTCTTTCATCTTTGTTCAATGTCATTGTGTGTTTCTATGTGTGTCTTTTGTGTCTGAACAGAACCATTTGGACAGAATGCAGGTATTTATGTTTCCTACCCTGAAACATCTAGAATCCCCAATGTTCATCGTCTCCATTGTCACATTTGTCCTTTAACCTTTAAATAGTCTCAGTGAATCACTCAGGCTCTAATTCACATTAGTGCATATGTTATAAAAGGTATGGTAATTAGGCAATGAAACGTACTAATATTGTATTCAATTGAAGGATATCAGATTAAGAGAGCCCAGTGCTGGTACTGCATCACACTTTTGCCTCTGTACTCCAGTCCAAGGTTGTGTCCCAAATCACACCATATTCACTATATCCCTCAAACTCAACTCTGGACCTCCAAGCCAGTTCCACTACATTTTATAATTGTTCCACTCTAATCAGGGACTGATTTAGACCTGGGACACCAGGTGGTGGCAATTAATTATCAGGTAGACCAGCAGGCTCCGGACCTCATAGGGTAAGAGTTGATTACCCCTGCCCTATATGGTGCACTACTTATGACCAGGGCCCATACAGTGGCTTGCAAAAGTATTCACCCCCCTTGGCATTATTCCTACAGTATTATGTTGCCTTACAACCTGGAATTAAAATGTATTTTGGGGGGGGGGGTTGTATCATTTGATTTACACAACATACCTACCACTTTGAAGATGCAAGATATCTTTTGGGGGTGAAACAAACAAGAAATAAGACCAAAAAAAAGAAAACTTGGGTGTACATAACTATTCACCCCCCCCAAAGTCAATACTTTGTAGAGACACCTTTTGTCGCAATTTCAGCTGCAAAGTCTCTTGGGGTCTGTCTCTATAAGCTTAGCACATCTAGCCACTGGGATTTTTGCTCATTCTTTAAGGCAAAACTGCTCCAGCTCCTTCAAGTTGGATGGGTTCCGCTGGTGTACAGCAATATTTAAGTCATACCACAGATTCTCAATTGGATTGAGGTCTGGGCTTTGACTAGGCCAAGACATTTAAATGTTTCCCCTTAAACCACTCAAGTCTTGCTTTAGCAGTATGCTTAGGGTCATTGTTGGAAGGTGAAACTCTGTCCCAGTCTCAAATCTCTGGAAGACTGAAACAGGTTTCCCTCAAGAATTTGCCTGTATTTAGCGCCGTCCATTATTCCTTCAATTCCGACCAGTTTCCTAGTCTCTACCAATGAAAAACATCCCAACAGCATGATGCTGCCACCACCATGCTTCATTATGGGGATGATGTTCTCGGGTGATGAGAGGTGTTGGGTTCGCGCCAGACATAGCGTTTTCCTTGATGGCCAAAAAGCTACATTTTAGTCTCATCTAACCAGAGTATATTCTTCCATATGTTTGGGGAGTCTCCCACATGCCTTTTGACGAACACCAAACATGTTTGCTTATTTTTTTCTTTAAGCAATGGCTTTTTTTCTCGCCACTCTTCCGTAAACCCGACTCTGTAGAGTGTATGGCTTAATAAAAGTGTTCCTATGGACAGATACTCAATCTCTGCTGTGGAGCTTTGCAGCTCCTTCAGTGTTATCTTTGTTCTCTTTGTTGCCTCTCTGATTAATGCCCTCCTTGCCTGGTACATGAATTTTGGTGGGCGGCCCTCTCTTGGCAGGTTTGTTGTGGTGCCATATTCTTTCCATTTTTTAATAATGGATTTAACGGTGGTCCATGGGATGTTCAAAGTTTCTGATATTTCTTTATAACCCAACCCTGATCTGTACTTCTCCACAACTTTGTCCCTGACCAGTTTGGATAGCTCCTTGGTCTTCATGGTGCCGCTTGCTTGGTGGTGCCCCTTGCTTGTGGTGTTGTAGACTCTGGGGCCTTTCAAAGCAGGTGTATATATTCTGAGATCACATGACAGATCATGTGACACTTAGATTCCACACAGGTGGACTTTATTTAACTAATTATGTGATTTATGAAGGTAATTGGTTGCACCAGATCTTATTTAGGGACTTCATAGAAAAGGGGGTGAATAGATATGCAAGCACCACTTTTCCGTTTTTTATTTTTTATAATTTTTTGAAACAAGTTATTTTTTTCATTTCACTATTTTGTGTCTGTCTATACACAAACTCCAAATAAAAATAAATTTAAATGGCAGGTTGAAATGCAACAAAATAGGAAAAATGCCAAAGGGGGTGAATACTTTTGCAAGGCACTGTATAGGGAATATGGTGCCATTTGGGACAAATACCAGATGTCCTGTAAGATCCAAGCACATTTGATTTCCTTGTTTCTTTTTTTAACCAATCAGACCAAAGTAGTGGCTCCCCGATGGCTGTTCATTCATCCTCCGTTTCTGTATCTCAGCCCATCTTGCAGCTGAGTGTTCTGAATCTGAAGTATTCTGACTCTGAAGTGTTCTAACTCTCTAGTTTTATCGCTGGGTGAAACCAACTTTCCTCGTGACTAGGACCCTGGCTTGCCTTATCTCTTACTGTGCAGGCCATGGTGTTTCAGTCTTGTAGCTTTCAGAGAAAACCCAACGGTTGTTAACTCAAGGCTCTTAAATGTAATCTCGGAGCTGCTTAGATAATGTCTTTAAAGTGCATACTTTTATAAGCCTCTTAACTCGTCACACTGCTTGGCTTTGTTATCAACGTGTATCAGCATTGCACAGCCTCTACTTCCAGATCCTTTGATTACTCGGCAGGCAGTGTTTTTGATATGAATGAGCTGTTCTAAGCTAGAAATGGCTCTTTTGGGATCCCGTGCCATAATTGGTTCAGCTTGCGATCTGCAGCACCAGTAAAGGATTTAAGCCAATGATTAGTTTAACTCATGTCCATGTAGTGGTATATTACTAACATGTTATTAACATAAAACATGCATTGCAATTTAGTATGTCCTGTTCTAAAGATTTGCTACATAGGAGCACAGAAACCCTCCTTCCATTGATCGTTTGTGTCTATCTCTCTCTCCTCCACACATCCCTGTTTACGGAAGGTCAAGGTTCGCGACCTGGAGCTGAAATGCAGGTCACAGACTGAACAGTTTGGCCAGCCGTTCAAGGACCTGGAGGATTTCCGCCTGGAGGCGGATACTGTAGACATCCTCAGCACTGAGCCTTTCTCCAAACAAAACGTTCCCTTTCACCCAGAAAATAAACTCTCTCAAATCCTCAACGGACTGGCAGCCCAGGCAGGGAAAGGTGAGCACTCCCAACTCCCAACCCTGCCCACTGTGAGAACATTATGGTGTCAGACGACATAGATATGAAGCAGAAAAGTGCTTATCACTAGAGAATAAAAGTATATACATCATGTCTGGCATTTGATTCAAACAGTGTATCTCATCAATCTAGACCAAAAGACAGTTCTGAAAGTCTATGTGCACAGTCTATGTCAGTCATTATGCCTGGGTAATTAATTAATTCAAAATTGAATGAGATAGTCGTTTAATCTAGTTGTCACAACAATGACCTTTGCCAGAACCCTGTGGGGTGAGGTTGGGAGAGTGGGAGAAAGAGAGGGAAAGTTGGCAAACTAAACGGCCTGGTGTGAGTCACAGTAAGGCACCTCTTTTCTCTTCAGTCCATCTCAGCAGAACAGGCTTCAAGGCCAGTTTGGATCACAGGAAATGGAAGAAATGCCGCTTTATTCATGATCAACGACACAGCTCATCTGTAGCATAATGAACCAAATCCAAACACCAACCATTCAAATGTTATATTTTTGTCTAAGATGGGAAATTACCTAGGCATGGCTTTGTGTAGGTGTGTGGCTGCTAGAACTCTGTGATGGTAGAGTCCCGTTCCGTGTCAGTTATGTCTTCAGAGAGTAGAGAGTGTTAAGCATCAGAGAAATGCCTTGCAGATGTGTCAGGCAGAGAGCAGAGCCAGGTGCTGGCCATAAAGAGTGTTTGCTGTGTACTCCCCTGAACAGGAAATCAATAGCTGTGCCATGAATGAGAGCAGAAGGAATGACAGATGCTCTTTATTTGGTGTGGAAATCGATGTTTCCCAGGCGATGAGAGCTCGGCAAACACTCGTCTGATATCCAAGTTCCTCCGCCCACTGCAGATCGGAGACAGAGACAGGCCGGAACTGCTGTCTGTCAATCCCTCCACTGTGACAACGAGCTGCCCCAGCAGCCCGCGACGGGTGACTCCCTCAGAGGTGGGTCCTGCTCTCGTCTCTTCTCATACAGAGACACAGTCCCATTGCTAAAGCATAAGGGTGCTATTGCTCAAGAGATGGGCTATTCATGGACGAGCTGTATACTTGCACTTGATAGCCACCAGCTGAGCAATAGCTGTAAAACCAATTGGTTTAGCACCAGACAGCAACATGAGTCTCCTGTGGCAATTGTCAGACAGTAGAACTAGACAGTATACGAGTGCTGGGAAGTTTTTCTGTGTCAGATCAGTCATTCCACTGGAGACATAATTATGAGTGGCTGTGATCATAAGCAAAGCCATTGTGTTTGAATTGGTTTGAATTGGATCAGAGTTATGGTGTTTAGATGCAACTCTGTGATTGCTTCCCTGCCCGTGTGTTTCCCAAGATGGAGGATGAGATCCGTCGTGCACCCAGGTCCAAGCCTCGCTACACTGGCACAGTCCGTCTATGCACTGCCCGCTACAGGTGAGACCAGTGGTTCTGTCACACAACACCTGGGAAAGCTGAATCACGTTTAGTTTGCTGACACCGAGCAGCGCCAGAAATCCACACATAACATTCTAGACCAGTGCTAGATCACTAAGCACCTCCACATGCACATCAGAAGCACTATTTTCTCCATAAACATATTGTAGTATATATTGTAGTCAGGAGCACATATACAGTAACAGTCAAAAGTTGACACACCTACTCATTGAAGTGTTTTTCTTTATACGTACTATTTTCTACATTGTAGAAAATAGTGAAGACACCCAAACCATGAAATAACACATGAAATCAATTAGTAACCAAAAAAGTGTTAAACAAGATTAGATTTTAGATTCTTCAAAGTAGCCACCTTTTGCCTTGATGACAGCTTTGCACACTCTTGGCATTCTCTCAACCAGCTTCACCTGGAATGCTTTTCCAACAGTCTTGAAGGAGTTCCCACATATGTTGAGCAGCTGTTGGCTGCTTTTCCTTCAATCTGCAGTCCAACTCAACCTGATCCATCTCAATTGGGTTGAGGTCGGGTGATTGTGAAGGCCAAGTCATCTGATGCAGCACTCCATCACTCTCCTTCTTGGTAAAATAGCCCTTACACAGCCTGAAGGTGTGTTGGGTCATTGTCCTATTAAAAACAAATGATAGTCACACTAAGCGAGAAACAAATGAAATGGAGTATCACTGCAGAATACTGTGGTAGCCATGATGGTTAAGTGTTCCTCGAATTCTAAATAAATCACTGCCAATTTTACCAGCAAAGCACCCCCACACCATCACACCTCCTCTTCCATGCTTTTCAAAGCACCCCCACACCACCACACATGCAAAGTTCATCCGTTCACCTACTTTGCGTCTCACAAAGACAAGGCGATTGGAACTAAATATCTGAAATTTGGACTCATCAGACCAAAGGACAGATTTTCACCGGTCTAATGTCCATTGCTCATGTTTCTTGGCCCAAGCAAGTCTCTTCTTATAATTGGTGTACTTTAGCAGTGTTTTTTGCAGCAATTCCACCATAAAGGCCTGATTCAAGCAGTCTTGAATCAGTGGATGTTTAAATGTGTTTGTTACTTCAACTCTGTAAAGCATTTATTTAGGCTGCAATCTAAATCACATCAAATCAAATGTATTTATATAGCCCTTCGTACATCAGCTGATATCTCAAAGTGCTGTACAGAAACCCAGCCTAAAACCCCAAACAGCAAGCAATGCAGGTGTTGAAGCACGTTGGCTAAGAACAACTCTCTAGAAAGGCCAAAACCTAGGAAGAAACCTAGAGAGTAACCAGGCTATGAGAGGTGGCCAGTCCTCTTCTGGCTGTGCCTGGTGGAGATTATAACAGAACATGGCCAAGATGTTCAAATGTTCATAAATGACCAGCATGGTCAAATAATAGGTCTGGGACAGGTAGCACGTCCGGTGAACAGGTCAATCTGAGGTGCAGTTAGCGTATCATCTACAGCAGAGATAACTCTGGATCTTCCTTTCTTGTGGCGGTCCTCATGAGAGCCAGTTTCATAATAGCGCTTGATGGTTTTTGTGACTGCACTTGAAGAAACGTTCAAAGTTCTGAAATGTTCCGCATTGACTGACCTTCATGTCTTCAAGTAATGATGGACTGTTGTTTCTCTTTGCTTATTTGAGCTGTTCTTGCCATAATATGGACTTGGTCTTTTACCAAACAGGGCTATCTTCTGTATACCACACCTACCTTTTCACAACACAACTGATTGGCTCAAACGAATTAAGAAGGAAATAAATTCCACAAATTAACTTTTAACGAGGCACACCTTTTAATTTAAATTAATTCTAGGTGATGCTGGTTGAGATAATGCCAAGTGTGTAAAGCTGTCATCAAGGCAAAGGGTGGCTACTGTGAAGAATCTCAAATATAACATATGTTTTCATTTGTTTAACACCTTTTTGGTTATTACATGATTCCATATGTGTTATTTCATAGTTTTGATGTCTTCACTATTATTGTACAATGTAGAAAATAGTAAAATTAAGAAAAACTCTAGAATGAGTTGGTTTGTTCAAACTTTGACTGGTACTGTATGTTGAACCCTCCTCTCTCTTGTTGTGTAGTTACAACCCTTATGATGGGCCTAATGAGCACCCAGAGGCAGAGCTCCCCCTGGTGGCTGGGAAGTACCTGTATGTGTACGGCACAATGGATGACGACGGCTTCTACGAAGGTGAGAGGGAATCCAGGGTTACTACACACTTCACCACTAGCATCAGTAGCAATATATGCAATCTCATTAGCATTAATAAGGCTTTTCAATCCATGGCCACGCTAATCCTCCTAGCATCCCTGGCCCAGACTTCAGCCTGCTTCAGCAGCTCTGGTGAGTCATCACTAGCTGCCATTGTTGATGGTGGGTGTTAGCCTAGCTCCTGCCTGCCTGGCTGTTTGGAGATGGATGATGTTTGTATTTACCACAGGGATACTGGGGCTCAGACCAAGCTGTTGTCAAGATGCAGCCTGATCCCCGTAGCTAGAAGGCTAATCCGGCAACAGGGCTCTGATTAATCACAGACATATTCCCCTGCAGATGGAGAGCCATCTAGGGCCTCCCAGCCTCACAAATGTACTGACTGGAATTACGAGATAGAGAAAAAGAAAGTACAGTACTGATGAGAGAAAGAGGTTGGTGGTCACTATAATGAACTGGGTGCGATTTCATACACACCCTCTCCATTGTGCAGGAATAGTTTTTTTCACCCCCTGTACTTCCTGGAGAAATTGATGACATCATATCCTTACCTTCTCTGTTTGATTCAAGAGAACTGTCCCAACCTTGGGGACGGACACCACAGAGTTTCTCTTTCCACACCAGTAGTACTCACACTCACAGATAACACTTGCATTGAATCACAAGGGCTCTAGTCATTATTTTCATTTCTCTTTTTTCACTAATGGGATGGTCTATTTTTAGCTGATGGTAACATTTGCAGCAGGCATCATTAAAGGCTTGAGCGTTCCATAGATTCCCCCTGAGACAGCCTTGCGAGACTGGTGTCTTTACCTTCAGTCTGAGGTGTATCAGAACAGAACAGGGTTCTTGGAAGGTGTTACTGTGTCTGCCTGAATAATCACTCAATAAAATCTTCACAGCCAGCTAATCCTGAGTGATATTACATGTTGCTGACAATTGAAATATCCATATTCTGCTTTACTCTTTTGATCTCGTCTTTACATACCTCGTTGCCATATAAATATATTAGACATTCCTCTATACATTCTAAAGGTACTTTTTCATTTAATTACTTGGAATATACTGTATGTTTTGGGATGAGATTAATAGAGGAATTTGAAGACATAGGGTTGTGAGTTTGAATTTTGTTGATAATAAAGTAAGCATCTCTTTCTGTCTCTGTCTTTGTGTGCTCCAGGGGAGCTGCTGGATGGCCAGCGAGGACTGGTCCCCTCCAACTTTGTGGAGTTTGTCCAAGACAAGGAGAAACCATCCATCCAGCCAGGGGACACAGGGGAGGACCTGGGCTCTCTGGACAATACCTCCCTGGGCCTAATGGGGGCCGATGGAGGGCCCCCTCAGGATGGGCTACTGGGCTCCACCAACCCACTGGGCCCCTGCAGCAATGGCACAGGGACCCTGGACCCTGAGGATCTGTCTGATGACATTGTGCCTTACCCCCGGAGGATCACCCTAATCAAGCAGTTGGCCCGTAGCGTCATTGTGGCCTGGGAGCCCCCCATGGTGACTCTGGGCTGGGGAAACATCAGCTGCTACAACGTGCTGGTGGATGGTGAGGTGCGTGCCAGCGTGCCCTACGGGGGCAGGACCAAGTCTTTGTTGGAGAAGCTTGATCTGGACACGTATACGCACCGCGTGTCCGTGCAGAGTGTGACAGACAGGGGACTGTCGGACGAGTTACGCTGCACCCTGATGGTGGGAGCCAACGTGGTGGTCGCGCCATATGGCCTGCGTGTGGACGACATCCTGCGCGACTCGGCCGAGCTCTCCTGGTTGCCCAGCAACAGTAACTATGGGCACACGGTGTTCCTGGATGGGGCGGAGCATGCGGTGGTGCGGCCGGGGAGGTACAGGCTGCGCTTCGTCAACCTCAAGGCCATGACGGTGTACAAGGTGAGGGTGGTGGCCCGGCCACACCAGGTGCCATGGCAACTGCTCATGGAGCAGAGGGAGAAGAAGGAGACTGCTGTGGAGTTCTGCACACAAGCTGCTGGTGAGGCTTGGTTCTTCTTAAGTCTAACTATTTATTTTGTCCAACATATGTTATATATTATTTTGTCCAATACATTGTTTTTCTGACATCTATAATGTGTTAGGGAAAGGTTGGATAAAAGTTCAATGGACTTAAGATATAGACCATTAAGATAGATAGATAACTAATGTCTTTACCCGTGCCATGTATGTCTGTTATGTTTTGTCCAGGTCCTGGACCATATTCCAGATCAGGTCAGAAGGAAGACCAGTTTGTTTATGGGAAAAGTAGGAAGTAGTTTTTGATTGGCATGGGTAACTGACACATTGAATGAAAACAAGCTAACAGCACTTTAAAACCTAAGAAATTATCATGAGTAACTTCCTCAGCTTTTCCCTGCCATTGGCTTGATGCTAATATACATAATAAATTAAGGTACGTCCCAAATAGCCAACTATTGCCTATATAGTACACTAGTTTTAACCAGAGCCCTGGTCAAAAGTAGTAGACTATACAGGGAATATGGTGCCATTTGGGACACAAGCCTAAAGCTGCCGAAGTAACTCCCTCCCACTCAATCCTTAACTGAGATGACCACATCAGTATCCGTGTGCATTTCCCTCTGCCTGAGCTGTGACATCACTGTGACGTACCCAGTGAACCAGGAGAGAACAGGCTGGACTCATTCAACTCACACTGACGCCTCTCACATAGAAGACACACACAGACACAAACATTGACAGATACACATAGACAGACTACATAGACAGTCGGCCACACAGACCCATGCACACACACACGCCCACACACACAAACATGCACACATGCATGCACACTAACACACACACTCATGCTTTCAGGTGGCCTTGGGCCTCCCTTTGTGCCTTCTACTTTCAATATTTGCATCATACAATACATGGTAAGCAACAGGGCAATGCTTCACATAAAACATTCAAAATAGCTTAGCTTATAAATGCTATATCGTTAAATACACCTATATTCCAAAAAGCTTAGCTTATAAATGCTATATCGATAAATGCACTTTTATCTGTTTGGGTGTCATTACAAATAGTTTGATGTTAGCCAGATAAGATGTTTCATGCATTTGGGATTCAATCTCAAAACAATCCACTCAAATTTGACCAGATATTGCATGCCCATTAAATTGTGATTTAATTGGTGTATACAACCAACATTGGGAAAGGGAACTGCTTTGTGTATCATAGACATGTCACAATCATGTAGTTCACAACAGAAAAAGATGGGATTCAACAAGTTAACAGCACTTGGTGTCTTATGAATGCTACACTCACCCCCACTCCCTCCCTGTTTGTGTGTGTAAAACCTGTGTAGACAGTATCTATTATTTCATCCCCCCTCCAGGCCCCCCATTACCCCCTCAGGAGGTGCAGGTGCAGTGTGGCCAGGCCCCAGGGGTCCTGCAGGTGCGCTGGAAGCCCCCTGTCCTCTCACCCACCGGAACCTCCAATGGAGCCAGCGTCATCGGATATGCAGTCTGCACTAAAGGACAGAGGGTGAGTGAGAGAGTGTGCATTAAAGGACAGAGGGTGAGTGAGAGAGTGTGCACTAAAGGACAGAGGGTGAGTGAGAGAGTGTGCACTAAAGGACAAAGGGTGAGTGAGAGAGTGTGCACTAAAGGACAGAGGGTGAGTGAGAGAGTGGGTGGTTGAGAGAGTGTGCACTAAAGGACAGAGGGTGAGTGAGAGAGTGGGTGGTTGAGAGAGTGTGCACTGAAGGTCAGAGGGTGAGTGGGGGACTGGGTGGTTGAGAGAGTGTGCACTAAAGGACAGAGGGTGAGTGGGGGAGTGGGTGGTTGAGAGAGTGTGCACTGAAGGTCAGAGGGTGAGTGAGGGAGTGGGTGGTTGAGAGAGTGTGCACTGAAGGTCAGAGGGTGAGTGAGGGAGTGGGTGGTTGAGAGAGTGTGCACTGAAGGACAGAGGGTGAGTGGGGGAGTGGGTGGTTGAGAGAGTGTGCACTGAAGGACAGAGGGTGAGTGAGGGAGTGGGTGGTTGAGAGAGTGTGCACTGAAGGACAGAGGGTGAGTGGGGGAGTGGGTGGTTGAGAGAGTGTGCACTGAAGGTCAGAGGGTGAGTGAGGGAGTGGGTGGTTGAGAGAGTGTGCACTGAAGGACAGAGGGTGAGTGGGGGAGTGGGTGGTTGAGAGAGTGTGCACTAAAGGACAGAGGGTGAGTGAGAGAGTGGGTGGTTGAGAGAGTGTGCACTAAAGGACAGAGGGTGAGTGAGAGAGTGGGTGGTTGAGAGAGTGTGCACTAAAGGACAGAGGGTGAGTGAGAGAGTGGGTGGTTGAGAGAGTGTGCACTGAAGATCAGAGGGTGAGTGAGGGAGTGGGTGGTTGAGAGAGTGTGCACTAAAGGACAGAGGGTGAGTGAGAGAGTGGGTGGTTGAGAGAGTGTGCACTAAAGGACAGAGGGTGAGTGAGAGAGTGGGTGGTTGAGAGAGTGTGCACTGAAGGTCAGAGGGTGAGTGAGGGAGTGGGTGGTTGAGAGAGTGTGCACTAAAGGACAGAGGGTGAGTGGGGGAGTGGGTGGTTGAGAGAGTGTGCACTGAAGGTCAGAGGGTGAGTGAAGGAGTGGGTGAGTATGTGCACAAAGTTAATAATTACGCTTTGAATGGTATAGCGATACACCTAGTCACTACAAATATACAGGCATCCTTCCTAACTCAGGTGCCGGAGAGGAAGGAAACCGCTCAGGGATTTCACCATGAGGCGAATGGTGTCTTTAAAGTAGTTACAAAGTTTAATGGCTGTGACAGGAAAAACCTGAGTATGGTTTAACAACATTGTAGTTACTCCACAATACTAATGTAAATGGCAGAATGATAAAGAAAAAACCTGTACAGAATAAAGATATTCCAAAACATGCATCCTGTTTGTAATTTAAAAAACTATTCTGATTGGCTGGGCCCGGCTCCCAAGTGGATGGGCCTATGTCCACCCATGGCAGCGCCCCTTCCCAGCAGTCATGAAGTTCAGAGATTAGGGCCTAACACATTTATTTAAATTGACTGATTTCCTTATTGTAACTGTAACTCAGTACCATCTTTGAAATTGTTGCATGTTGCATTTATATTTTTGTTCAGTATATACAAAAATGTGGGTGTTATTTTACCTGTTTTTATTGCCAGCTTGAGTTACCTGGGGTGACAGAGTTCCATGTAGTCAAGGCTCTATTTAATACTGTCCGTTTCCCAGGCTCTGTTCTGGACCGGGGGACTGTGAAGGGACCTCTGGTTGCATGTCGTGTGTGGTACTCATGAGTATCCAAACGGTGGGCCAACTGCTTGAACAGACAGTTCAGTACCGTTCAGTACCTCGCACCAACACTTCGCACAAAGACCAATAGTGATGCAGTCAATCTCTCCCCAACTTTGGTTACAGCCAGCAGTTTAGTCTCCTCAATTAATTGCCACATTATTCAGTAATAGATCTAGACTACGGGGCTGTAGTGGAGCAGGTTGAGAGCTTCAAGTTCCTTGGTGTCCACATCACCAACAAACTATAATGGTCCAAACACACCAAGACAGTCGTGAAGAGGGCACGACAAAACATATTCCCCCTCAGGAGTGATAAGATTTGGCATGAGTCCTCAGATCCTCGAAAGGTTCTACAGCTGCTCGGCCTCCAACCGCAAGGCTCTACAGAGGGTAGTGCGTACGGCCCAGTACATCACTGGGGCCAAGCTTCCTGCCATCCAGGACCTCTATACCAGGCGGTTTCAGAGGAAGGCCCTAAAAATTGTCAAAGACTCCAGCCACCCTAGTCATAGACTGTTCTCTCTGCTACCGCACGGCAAGCGGTACCGGAGCGCCAAGTCTAGGTCCAACGTGCTTCTTAACAGCTTCTACCCCCAAGCCATAAGACTCCTGAACAGCTAATCAAAGGGCTACCCAGACCCCTCTTTTACGCTGCTGCTAGTCTTTGTTTATTATCTATGCATAGTCACTTTAACTCTATCTACATGTGCATATTACCTCAATTAGCACCGCACATTGACTCTGTACCGGTACCCCCTGTTACAGTATATAGCCTCGCTATTGTTACTTTTATTTTCTACTTTTCACAAATCATTTGTTTTACTTAACAGTTCTTTTTATTAAAACTGCATTGTTGGTTACTTGAAAATGGCTGTCTAGTAATCAACAACCAACTTTACAGAGCTTGAAGAGTTTTAAAAAGAATAATGGGCAAAAATTTTACTATCCAGGTGTGCAAAGCTCTTATAGATTTACCCCCAAAAGACTCACAGCTGTAATCACTGCAAAATATTATTCTAACAAGTAGTGACTCAGGGGGTTGAATACTTATCTAATGAAGATATACTGTATTATATTATTTTCCTTTAGTCTTTAAGAAAAAGTAAAAATGTTCTTCCATTTTGACATTGGAGTAGATTGTAAAATTGTGGAATGTAGAAAAAAGTCAAGGTGTGTGAATAATTTCTGAAGGAACATATAAACGTAACATGAACATTTTGGTTCCATGTTTCATGAGCTGACATTTTCCATGTGCACAAAATGCATATTTAAAAAAAATGTTCTGCACAAATTTGTTTACATCCCTGTTAGTGAGCATTTCTCCTTTGCCAAGATAATCCATCCACCTGACAGGTGTGGCATATCAAGAAGCTGATTAAATAGTATGATCATTACACAGGTGCCCCTTGTGCTGGGGACAATAAAAAGGACATGAGCAGTTTTGTCACACAACGCAATGCCACAGATGTCTCAAGTTTTGAAGGAGTGTGCAATTGGCATGCTGACAGCAGGAATGTCTGTTTCTGTTGTTAATTTCTCTACCATATGCTGCCTCCAACGTCGTTTTTGAGAATTTGGCAGGACAACCAAACGTGTAACCATGCCAGCCCAGGACCTCCATATCCGGCTTCTTCACCTGCAGGATCGGGGGTGGGTGGGGTGGTGGTTCTGAGGAGTATTTCTGTCTGTAAAAAAAAAACACTTTTCTGGGGAAAACCTCATTCGGCTTCCAATTGGGTGGGCTTAAAGCCCCCAAGGCCCACCCATGCTGCATCCCTTCCCAGTCATGTGAAAACCATAAATTAGGGCCTAATGAATTTATTTCAATTGACTGATTTCCTTATATGAACTTTAACTCAGTAAAATCTTTGAAATAGTTGCATGTTGTGTTTATATTTTTGTTCAGGATACATGGGCCTGTGAAAACCCTAGAAAGCACTCTCTCTCCCTCTGCTGGTGAACATAAATATTGACATCCTCCCTTTGTAGACTTGCAAAGGGTCTGTGTTAGTTAAACTGTGTCTATAGTAGTGGACTTTGCTCTGAATTTAAGAGCAATAGAGGTGAAAGCAGTTGAAAGGAATGCAACAATTAATTAAATGTCAACTGTCTCCAATCCAAGTTATGTGTGTTGTGCTTCCTGTTAGATAGCGGAGGTGTTGTACCCCCTGGCTGACTATGTAACAGTGGAGCTGAACAGGATCCAGTGTCTGGAGGCCAGGGAGGTCATCGTCAGGACATTGTCAGCACAGGGAGAGTCCCAGGACTCCCATGTCGCCCCCATTCCAAACAACCTACTGGTGCCTCTTCCTCACAATGCCCCCCCTGTCCCCTCCGCACCTACACGCAGGGCCCCCTCCACCTCACCCCCATGCCCCCCCACCCCACATCCAGTCACCTCACCTCACCCACCCCCAACTACCCATGCCTCACCCCCAGCCTCTCTCACCCCTGCCTCACAGACAACCCCTCCCTAACCACCCTCCTCACCCTCAACCCCAGACACACCTCCAACCCCTGCAACCTCATCCTGTCTCCCAGCCCCAGACTCACCAACAGCCTCACCCCCCTCACCCTGGTGGTCCTCCACAGCCACTGCACCTCCAGCCTCACCCACCTCACCCAATGCCCCAGCACCGCCTACCCCTGCTGCCTCATCCCCCCCCTCAGCTCCACCAGAGACCAGTTAGTGCCAGAGACCTGAAACCGAAAGAGCAGGTGGCTCACCATGGGGGAATCCCCAGCCAGCCCTGGGACCCTACCTGCTCCCCCTCCGGCCAGCCTCCTCCTACCCCCATGCATGGACACACCCTGGAGGCGCCCCCCTCTGCTAACCTGCGCTCGCCCTCCCCCCCAGAGGATCCTGCCCCAGCCCAGGGGCACCCCCATCCCAGACCAAATGGCCAAAGCCATCGCCCGCAAGGCAGCACAGAGGGTGGCTGCAGAGAGTGGCAGAGTGAGTCATTCATACATAAAGTCAATCAATGATACCCTGGTTAGAGCTCTAGTCTGATAATTTTTCTGTTGAATTAAATTACACATATCTTCCTATTGGTTGGGTTAGATGGAGAGGAGAGTCATCTACAATGAGCAGTGTCAGCCCTTCCACCAACAGAACTCAGACGAGGAGGAGGAGGATGAGGAAGGGTATGGTCGAAGCCGCAGGAAACAGGGGGCCTCAGTGGATGAGTTTCTCAGAGGGTCTGAGCTGGGCAGGCCGGTAAGACACAGAATAAAAAGGATTGAACATACTCGCATCTCCGTAATTTTTTGCAGATGCTGTATTTCTTGGTATGATTTCACACCTTTTGTGTGTGCGTGTGTATATGTGTTTGCGTGTGTGTGTTTGTGTGTGTGTGTGTGTGTGTCAGGCCCACTACAGCCACAGTGAGGAGTACCACAGTGACAGCAGCCGGGGCTCTGACCTTTCTGACATCATGGAGGAGGATGAGGAGGAGCTCTACTCTGAGATGCAGCTGGAGGAGGGACGACGACGCAACTCCCACAATGCACTCAAGGTAGGAATAACAAAGCTCAACGCTCAACATTGAAATGTTACATTTCATGTTTGGTTCTAATTACCACTCGGACAATGGAAACAAGCAAACATGCAAACCCCTTTATTACTGTTGGATAATATGGCACGTGTCGAGCCATGTGTCCACAGTAGGACACTTTACTCTATCTCGTTTGATTGATTGACCTTCACATTCTCCTTTATTTGGAGCAATGACATGCACGGAAGTCATTTTTGCTAGTTGTCGGGAACATTAAACACTGTTTTTGTGGGATCTTTTTAAGATTGGGAACACCCTCTCTGGGGGTCGGCTGGATCGGGAGACGGGGAGAAGAATGCCCCGAGACGGTCCACAGCCCCAGAGACGCCCTCTCATGGTGCCCTCCATTGGTCAGTAGGGTTACATGAACACAGAGAGGACTCTGGGTATTGTAGTCTTTTTGTGCTTTGATGTTCTCCGTGCCCTAATAGATATTCTGCTTCCTGTTTTAATCCTCCATGAGCTCCTCTGTTTCTACAGATCACCTCTGTGTCTTTGAACCATGTTCATGCCTTCCCAGTACTGACAGCTTACTTATAGAGATCAATCAACACAGTATTATCAGCTACTAGAAAGTTCCCTGGATTCTAGGGTGACAGTGGACACAGACACATTTATCAAATTTCAATGAATATTCCAATTATAAAAAACTGCTTTTGATTTCTCTGTTTATGGCCAGCGATATGTTAGGATTATCAAGGTTATAACGGGAAGAGACCTTAGAACGAACCAACCAATGAGTGACCTCCGCGCTTTAACCACCACCATCTGATTGGTGTTTCCTGTAGAAATAACCACAGAGAGTAACAGTGATGGGAACCTCTCATCCGTCACGGAGGATGTTTACTATGGCAGTGTAGCAATGCACAGGACATGGTCGTCCCGCCGACACCCCACGGGCTCCAAGCCTTCCTATAATGGTACGTGCAGTGGTTTCTCCCTCGCTCCTCCGCCAAAGCAGTGCCAAAAGCCACCAGTGCTTAGTGGAGAGAACAGTAGTGACATCAACGAGTGGCTTAACATGCCTCAGAACGCCTAGCATGATCCACTGCACTGCACCAAAATGGCGGCTTACTGAGCCACACTGGGCCCATGTTGGCCACCCAATGTTGCGGATTGGAATGACTGCTGCTCAGAGAATGCTTCTCCCCTCCCTCCCTTGCACTGAACTCCATCAGATGCCTGCTAAACCCCTCTCCCTCTCAATCTAACCACCCCCACCACACTTTTACTGGGGTTACTATGCATGACTGGGTGGGAGGAGTCATAGTTGCTGAAGACAGTTATATAGCAACACAGTTATACAGCAATGCTGTCCTTTCTGAGCAAACTCAATGACTGTTACAGAAAGTTATAGTGAAAATACATTTTTACATCTTACATAGAGACAAACTAATTTGTTTGTTTGGGATTTCATATGTTTACTTTGCTAATGGCCTGGTCTTATTTTATCGTTTCTAAGAAAGGGGTCAACTGAAGGACCGACACCGACGTGTCTTTGGACAAACTGTAGGCCCAGCGTACTTTAGAGGAGCCTAACACCATAGTCAGATCACTACCTCAGGGTTCAATAGTATGCATGCTTAACTCAGTCTTGTGGTCGATGTGCTCGTGTCTGTGTGCGTGTTGCTGTGTGTCAGTGTTTTTGTCTATGGTGTCTACCATGTTCTTGTAACCCATCACATCTGGCTTGCTATCCAACCTCCATCTATGTGTAACTGTAAAGTATGTAACGCCTGATAACGTCATAAGCTCACATGTGGTGTCAGATGGATGTACATAACATGATATACTTTGTGCTGATAATGGGACCAATTGATGGATTGACCACAGAATTCTGCTAGCATGCTACAAAATTAAGTGTTGGTTTAAAGAAGCAAGCTCAATCCATTATGTGGTAGTGCATGGTCACCTAAATGGTTTGGCTCTCTCACTTGTCAAACACTTGTAAACAACACACCTGTCTGTATATGCCATGCAAAATAGCATGTGTAACTTGCCTCACTACCACTCACTAGTGTTACTGAGTTGCCAAACTCATGCTATATAAATCTATGATTAATGTAATTTAATTTCAGAGTAACATAAAGCCATAGACTGTCACCCCATGAGATCCAGGTGGATGTGTTCTTCTCTCTCTCCCATGTTTAAGAGGGATACAGGGACCGGGAACGCCGCTCCCCTCCTAACTACGATGAGTCGGAACCAGAGGAATCGTTCCGGATCTTTGTGGCTCTGTTTGACTACGATCCCCTGTCCATGTCTCCCAACCCGGACGCAGCAGATGAGGAACTGCCCTTCAAAGAGGGCCAGATCATTAAGGTGGGTGTCACACACAGGGCTAGGCCATACGTTTTGAGATATTGTGCTTGTGTTTGAAAACATTGAGGTACAACATAAAACAGCATTGAATAGATTATTTTCTTTCCCTCTCTTTGTCTCTTTTGTTGCACTTCCTCTCACTCTTTTCTTCTCTCTCTCTCTCTCTCTCTGTCTGTTCCAGGTATATGGTGATAAGGACACAGATGGTTTCTACCGAGGGGAGATCAGGGGAGGCAGGATGGGGCTCTTGCCCTGCAACATGGTGTCAGAGATCAGGGCTGAGGATGAGGAGACCATGGACCAGCTCATCAAGCAGGGCTTCCTCCCGCTCAACACACCAGTGGATAAAGTAGGAATAGGTAACCACAGAACTAGAATGAGTAGAACAGACATCCTCATTCAAGTCAATGATTCCATAATAGGTGGACTGGCAGCCATTTTGACTGTACCCATGTATTATTTTTCAAGGGGTGTGTTCGTAAATTGCCTCCAGTGTGTCAGAGTGTGCTCTGGGTTGTTTGTAAATTCAGAGCATTTCACTCTCGGAGTAGATAGGAATTCGAACGAACTCACCCTAGGTAACACACTGGGCAGGGCACAAGTATCTCTCTGTGACTCTACACACATCTGTCACTATATCAACTCCTGGAGTGACCTCTTGTTTCCTCTCACAGGGCAGGACAGACGAGGCTTCCGCCAGCACCAGGCCACCAGGAGGATGGTGGCCCTCTACGACTATGACCCCAGAGAGAGCTCCCCCAATGTGGACGTGGAGGTATTGCCACACAAACACACAAAACACACAGACAAACATAGTGACACTGCACATGTAACCAGATAGACAGACATTGTAAGGGTGTTAATGACGTTTCTGTTTCTTGATAGGCTGAGCTGACCTTCTGTGCTGGTGACATCATCTCTGTATTTGGAGAGATTGATGAAGACGGGTTCTACTATGTGAGTTTGCCTCTTTTCTTGGTTCCATGATGTGACTAACCTGTTTTATTACATAGGGCCATTCACAAGTTGTTAAAGTCAGGGATGTTTCAGTTACTCATTTTTTTAAAGAAAAGCCATTGAATGAACCTGGTTCATACACATATTATGTCCTTTTGCCCAGGAGAGGGCTCTTTCCCTGACCGCCAGAGTTCAGTGGGTCTAGCCATGGTTCTCATCCCCACTGCCCCCTCCTCTCCTCTCTCTGCAGGGTGAAATCAATGGCCACCGCGGCCTCGTTCCCTCTAATTTTCTAGAAGAAGTGCCTGACGACGTGGAGGTGTACCTGACGGACACTCCGTCTCGCTATGCCCAGGACGAGCCCGCCAACCGGGCAGAGGCCAAAAGGGTACATCGCCGCTCTCAGCGCTAGGCCCTCTGTCCATCCATCCTCCGTCTCTCTTGATTTATGTCTCGCTTTCTCCACTTGCCGTCTGTGTTCTGTGTGTGTGTGTTGTCCGTGTTTGACAGTGACAGTGGTGAATATACAAACCTTACCCCCCCGCCTGGTGAAAGGGACAAACACAGTCATACCTTCTGATTGTTAGAAAGGAAGAAGCGAAGGCCAAAGTGGACAGAGAAATAGAACACTTGACCTATGTCAGTACGGGGCAGGTGATATTCATATAGCAGTGACAAAGGACAGTGGATATTTGAAAAAGGTTTAAGTCATTAATTGGGTACCCGCTTTGCACTGAAACACAAAACCAAACGCTGGATATTGTGTCTATTAATAGTGCTTTATGAACACATCTGAAGAGTTCCTGATTTCTATCAGTTGTTCTCCAATGGAAGTAAAGGATTTGAGTAAACTGTAGGGGTTGATAATATAGCAAAGCATGCCTTTTCAAAAATAAACTTGATACCTTTTATATAATAGTAGACTTTATTGGCCCGACTGCTGTATTTCCTGGGAGAGGCTTTGTTTCTTTTTGTATACTGCACACACTTAAAATATATATATTTTTCAGGTCTTGATGAAATTGGATAGATATGCCATGTTTGATCTTAACCAGATGAAATAACAGCCACAGTGAGACATCCATACTGTAATGGTACAATGGAACAATAAAATCAGAAATTGGATATGAATAATTTTCATTCGCGACCTGTGTTCGTGTGTATTGTAGTATTTTTTATATTTTTTTTCCTCATAGTTGTCGTGTGGGTTGTACTGAAATGATGATGTCACCACATCTGATTTCCTTTTTCCTCACCTGCTTGGCAAATACAAACAGAAGAAGATTGTTCATTTCACGTCATAAAATCTGCCTCGTACAGTAAGTGAGCAACTAGAGATACCAGCCTGACAGATCTAATGCTGGGCATTGTGATTATTACACCTGTGTTAAATGGTTTATTTGTAGCCAGTAAACATTCTGCTTACACATTCACAGGTGTATAGCAACATGGTCATTCATCATGCTTGCACATTAAAGTATTACATACTAGTTGGTGTAATGAGGAAAGTGTTTCCTCTTTTCAGTGTAACCAGAATGTTTATTTGCAGCATAAATTAGACATTGTTGCAAAGTTGTTTTTTGTAAAACTTTTTTTGCAGTGATTTAATGCCTGCAAAGTAGTGGACTACTACCACTCTCTGAGATAGTGCTCTATTTTGCAAGCTCCAAAGTTCCCTATATCTGTAGTCATTGATAAACCATTTACTAATGGGAACTGCAAATCCCCATTTGTTTCAAAGTTATGATTCCTCTTTAACTTTGAGATACCATTTTAAAGGTCCTAGGTGAACTGTATGGTAGCATGTTTGGTTGCCAGCCCAGTGCATTAGACAAGAGGGATGGTATCTACAGTTGTGTCCCTGAGTGTTGTAAATTACTCTGTGTCCCCCTCATGATCGGTGACCTATCAGAAGCTGTGGTATTGTGATGTTGTGTTCTGTTTTCACTAGTTACCACAGCCACATGGTCAAAATGGGCTATAACGTAAAAATTCTGGAAGACAAAAATGTGCTTTTTGGTATTAGGGTTTAGGCATAAGGTTAGCAGTGGGGTTAAGGTTAGGTTTAAATTCAGATTTCAAGAAGACACATTGTAGAAATAAGTGGGGTTACGGCTTTGTGGATGTGGTAACTAGTAACGACCTGTTTGATGGCTCAGTGTTTGTTTGTATAAAACCTCACCAGCCCCACCAACGTCTTCAGTCCCCCATCAATAGAGGGACAGGAGTCTAAAAGGAATAGTTTAAATAACAGTCCAAAAGCAATACCTGATTCATAACCTCTTTTATAAACGTCTTTGTTTCTTCTCTCTTGTTTTTAAACCAGAGGTGTAAGTACAGTACAGTACAATCACACAGTTTTGACATGCTGAATAATTTCACTCCATAGGTGAAAAACGTTATTGAGCTGGTTTCCTGGACATATTCAGCCTAGTCCTAAACTTAAAACGTATTTCAATGGAGAATTGTCATTGACCATGCCTTTCAGACCAGGACTAGGCTAAATCTGTGTCTGGGAAATCAGCCCATATATATTTGAAATGAGCAATTCCACAAGAATGGAATTACGCTGAGATTCAGATTTTTTCACTTTAAAATGTATACCAAACAAAAAACATTGATTTCAAAGTTTAATAAACAATATAATTATATGCACAAGGACCACTTAACAACTTCCACATAAAATGTTACAAAAACACATTTAAAGAAAGAACTGTGCAGATACAAAGTTTGGTAACAGAATAAAACTGAGGGATTATTTTTTTTTTTAATTGTTCAAAGTAATCATTGTGCATAGAGTTGCATGGTTTGTTAAACTTTGAAGTCAGTGGTTTGCGTTTGGCATACATTTTAAAGTGAAAAAAATTGAGTCTTAGCATAATTACGTTATCGTGGAATTGCCCAAACATTAATGTTACGTATGTATTTGACACACATTTTTGTGGAAAACCGACAGTAAGTATAATAATCTGTAATGGCATTGTTGTATTTTTTTCCTATGACTTTATACAGAGTTATGTATGCATACTTATGTATGTTGATAGCTATTGTTGAGAAGTCTCAAGGTCAACACACATAGCATATCAAATTCAAGTATCGTTGGAATTGTAATTAGTCTCTAGAAATTGATATTTTGGCATATCAACCCTTCATTCTATTTCTATGGCTGGAAAACTTTCAGTAATGATCTACTTGAGCACTGAGTCTTTTAATGTCCCATTGGATTTATAGTGTGACAGTGGGGTGATAGTGTTATTGAAGGACACAGTGCTGACTGTGTGTCCTAGTCCTACCTCAGACAGAGAAAGGGTAAGGGTAAGGACAACTACTTGCTTTGTAATGCCCTGCCCCTACACCCACCATGGCATCTCTCTTCAGGTAGCCATGGATACCACAGAGAGTACGGCCCCGCCTGTCCGAGCAGCGTCCCCCACAGTGCGTCCCCTGTGTCCTCCAGGCACCATGCGGCCCATCAGCCCCGCCAGGGGCCCCAGGGACCCCCGGGACAACAAAAAGAAAAAGGGACTGCTTTCCAAGGGGAAGAAACTGCTCAAGAGACTCTCTCCGGTAAAATAAACTGTCCCCAGCTGACCCTAGAAAAGATGCTGGGCCCAGTATTGTAAATTGCATACAGTACACACAATCAAATCAGCCGAATCTACAGCACACAACTACAATGGCTACGTGTTCGTATATATTACAGGACAATATATGTGAGCCTAATCTAATATAGTCAGTGATACAACATTCATGTTCTAGTGATGAATACACATATTTACGTACATATACTCAGTGCCAAATTCAATGAGAACTTTGCTCACATACTGTATAACTGTGATATTTGAGGTGGAAGAAAAAATAGGAGTATAAACTAGGACTTCATTACATTTTACCACTGTTTTCTTTAATCAAATGGTTATTAAGGGACTTTGGAAATCAGGACAATGCTGATAATGCATTTGTGTGCATTTGTTGTAGGGTAACAACAGAGTAGCCTATTATTTTTTGTTATAACCCGAGCTGGTTTCCATGGCAATTGTGCCAATATAAGGTCTCTTAGATACATGGCGTGGCAAAAACAAGTTGTTGTGATAGTCAGATGTCAATACTAGGAGACAGACCATACTCCTGGAACACTAGAGCAACAACTCAATGACACTGTTATTGATGGCATTCTGTCAGTAATGCTGGCTGCTAACACAGAGGCTTTATTCAGTGCAATATATCACAGACAGGAGGGTGACAAATGGTTGAATCACTCACAGAACCTAGAAGTCTGCAGGGTGGTTGGCCACAGAGCATTACAGCATTACAGCAAGGAGAGGAAGCTACATTGGGTAAGACGTTTGAACCATCTCAGTGGCCTTCATGAAAACAATATGAGCATGACATTCCTCGTTTTCTATGGTTGAACAAGGTTGTTTTTAAACTAACACTAGTCTGCCAAGAACCCCTGCTGCATCGCTGCAGCTTTGTTTGATCAAAAGAAAAAGACGGTTATAAATAACCTTCTGTGTTTGCCTTCCAATTGCACAAAGGGGTATGTTTTGTCTGATGAATGGAAAAGCATTGTTGTGTGTGTGGGTGTAGGTGTAGGCTGTATGTGTGCTCAGTGTGCATTCATGTCTGTGCGTTCTTTTCTTTTTCCCAAAAAAGAGGACACGTGGTTAAGAGTCATGTGATCTTAGTGGTGTGCCGCTAACTACATTGCCTGTGTAATGTTCAGTAATGTTCAGTTCTGAGGGTTGTGTTACCCACTCAGCCATTTCAGTAAAGATGTCTAGGTGTGTGCCCTCAAGATTCTGCACCGTTTACTTGTTTACACTCTTATAGACCTATTGGCAAGAGAAAGGGAGTGATGACCTACATACTGTACCTACAACCTCTAAACCAGTAGTTGTGGCTTATGGGCTAAATGAGGGCTAAATAAAGGATGCATCCAGCTGATTGTCATTTACTGGGGAGGCTGTTATAGCCGCTAGACAAACATTGTCCTGTATTTTTGACAGCTTTTAAAGCCCTATATTAACCCATTTTCATAACCCATGATCCCATTCTGTAAGAGTTTTAGCATCACTACAGTTGCTGTACAGCCAGCATTTGATGTGCATAATCATCAGGGACAATATGTCAATCCATGAGTCACAATGAAATATATTAAAATGCGATTGATAGTGAAAACTAGTCAGAGAGAGACCTATCAGACATGCCCATCAGCTAAGATATTTAAGGCAAGTGTAATATCCCGCTGTATAATGATTACAGGGATCTTCTATGTTTATTAAAAAATAGAAAATCTAACGATGGATTGCCAAAAAGGAATGTATGAAGTGTCGAGCAGGCAAAATAGTTTATATTTTATTATGCGTCCAAAGTTATGCATTATGTTATGCATCCATTTGTTAAAAGGTGTTCAAGTCATAATACCAAATCATTCATTTGTGAATGCGTGTATGTCTACGTTGTTGCATTTTTGTACTTTTTCCATTAGTCGATCATTTCTAAATGTTTATACTTGATTTTCAGACTGCCTTTTTAGTGCTTTAAGATTTATTCTTACTGTAAACAGTGCAAGCATTCTCCATGGTGTCCTCAAGATAAGATGTTTAAGTCTGTGGTTATGTGCTTGCTCTGTGAATCAAAGAGAAAAAGAAAAATAACATTTATGGTGATCAAATATTGTGTGCATGTGCAAAAATTTTTTTTTTTTTTTTAAATAAAAAATAAATTTGATATTTTGTAGAACATCTGTGTTTGGATTACTTTCATGTATGTGTGATTCTTTTATTTTTCCCAGTGTCCTATTCATGTAATTACTCATGCATGTCGCAATGAATTAAAACGTGGATTTTGAAGCATAGTCTACCAGAGATTAAAGGTGAAACCTACTGAAGGGATCAGCTTTACTGCCTACAATTACACTTTTCATCCTATGGATGGCAGCAGTGATCTGGACCCGATGGCCATTTAAATGTGATAAGAACAATAACAAACTCACATGGAGGAGTGGGAGGGAGCTTCAGTGGCACTTAGAAAAGGTGGAGGGAATGGGCCTCGGCGGAAATGGAGTCAAGAACAAGATGGTTGTCAGGAGTAGTGCAGTATTATCATAAGGAGACATGTACTTGGAAAACGGAGGAGGAATGGAGGGAGGAGGTATAAGAGATGGAGGGTGAGCTTGAGTCTGATAAAAATTGTGGGAAAAAGGGAGATGGTTTGTTAAAGAAGAATGGTAGAAAGTGTAAGCAGAGGGAGCTGAAGACAGGAGGAGAAATGGAAGCGAGTGAGGGTGAAGTATCAGAGGTGGTAGGTGAAGTTATTGGAGACCGAGGTATGCATCGAAAAGTGGACTCTTGCTTTGTGGATGATCCATTTGTAGTTTCACGGTGGATGAAAAAGAGTTGGGTAATGTGGAATCGGTGAGGGTAACCAGAAGTGGTCTAGTGATAATTGTTTGTGTTTCTGTTGGTCAGAGGGAGAATGTGCTCAGAGTAAAATGAACGGGGGCAAGAAAAGTGACTTGTTTCACTTGTTGCACCAATGAAAGGAGTGATAACTGGTAGCAGTAAATATAAAAGTTTACCAGCTGAGGGGAAAGATTCCCGGTGTATGTGATGCTTGTCGTTTGATGTGACGCAGACAGGCTGGCAAGAGTGGGGAAACAGAAGAGTCATTGTCTGTTCATTTGAGTTTTGAAGTTGAGGCTTTGCCCGACAAAGTGCAGTTAGGATATATAAGTTATCCTATACAAGCGTATGTGCCCGAATACATTTTATAGGTGTCAAGCTTATGGGCATGTGGTAGCGGTGTGTAGGAGGGAGGGCCCAAGGTGTTAGAAGTGTGCGAAATGCATGATGCAAAGGAATGTGTTGTATTAGGGAAATTAGTGGAATGTGTTAATTGTAGGGGTGCCCATGAAGCTGGGGATTAGAAATGTCCTGTGCGAGAGAGGCACGTTGAGGTTTCCAGGCTTAGAGCAGAGCAGAAGTTGTCATGCTGAGGCAGTGAAGAAAGTAGAGCAAGATGGGTCAAGATGGAGGAGTGATGAGAGTAGTAGAGATATACCAGTACAGATGGATAGACCAAAAAGTGATATAGGTTTCAGTAAGATTAAAGTTTTAGTATGTATAGCAATGGTTATCGACTGTACTGCAGGGATGGAACAGAAGTTACAGAAAATTAAGGTTGTGGTGGCAGTTGCACAGAGGTATTTGGGTGTGCGAGACTTGACATCAGAAGAGTTACAGGATGTGTTAAGTGGTGATGTTCCTTCTTTTCAGGATGATGCCATGAGGTCGGAATAAATACATTTAGTTAGTGGAGTAGGGTGGTGTTCATTTTATTTTGTATAATTGTGAAATTAGTGAGTGTAGTGTTAGATGGTAGGGTATTTATTTAGTACATTTTAATTTTTCAAGCAAAGTATAAGGTTAATTGTACTCCAGTCAGGCACTCCAGGCAGGCAAGAAAATGGCCTTGCCAACCCCAACCCCTCTAATTTCCTTAATTTTGTGGCTAGGGTCAAATACTTTCTGTGGCACACATCAGTCAAATACTTTCCATAGAACATACTTCACGTCAGGAAAGGCAACCAAACTGAATAATTAATGTATGTGTGTTATAGTAAACATAGAGGAGGGAGTAAACTGTTTCAGAACAACTGCTAGTCAAATAAGACATTGGACATCTAATGTGATCAGCTGCCTTGAAGGACACAATTTTTTTTAATTTCTGCTACTAAGATCAGTGAAATGTAGGTTAAACTGACAACGGAGTAAAGAGCAGAAATCTCAACTAGCAAGCAAGTCGCAGCAATGAAGAATTGAGTGTGTGCGTGCTCTGGGGGGGATTCTGTCAGGGGGGAGATTTTTGGCACAACAGTTTATATTTAGGTGCAGGAGTTCCACAAGTTAATTTTTTAAGATGAAGAGAGCTCAAGCAGTGAAACATGTGAGATGCCAGTACTCAGCTCCTGTGAGATTCTGTCCAAGTCAAGCACTGTCACAAAATAATAAGAGGAAAAACAAGGCAGTGAAGCCACTGTACCTTGACCTGCAGCGTGCCGCCGAGGTCTACGGGACATGCTTTCAAGCCAGCTGTGTAGTTACTCACAATCGCAGAGTGGTAAAAGTGGGTTGCTATGGTACCCTCTTGACACAGATAAAGAGGTGGCATAATGTTACTGGTTCCATGCCCTGCAATCTGATTGCTCAATTGGGTTTGCTCTAGATGGGAAAGATTGAGCTTTCTAATTCATTTTGTAATCATGTCTAGTTGGTGTTTTATTAGGATGCCACCGGAGATCCTGCTGAAGATCCTGTCGTACATGGATGCCTCTCTTCTCCGTAGGCTACGTCAACAAGCGCTTCTATGAAATGGTTCACAATAAGTAAGGAGTGAAGTACTGGTCACATTGTAGGCTATTCTTCCTCCTTACAGTCTTGCATGATCATTTTTGACCCACAGTTTTTCTTGCAGTGGAACGTGGCACAATATGTACTCCGCGGAGTATGTACAGAGTAAGAAGTGGAGGCTCAAGCGTATGGACAAGGGTCATTGAAATTCAATTTTATAACACTCATTTTTGCTTATCCCACTAGGGATGCTTTCTATGAGCACTATATGCTTGTAAGCACAGTACTTTTTGTAATATCATTGGTGTTTTCCCCCACCAGGTCCTGGACAAGCTGAGTGTGGTGGTGGTGGAGGAGAGGGCTACTGGAGAAGGCTATATTTCAGGACCATGGCTGACCTTAACGACACCAAGTGGGGGAAACAGTTGAGAGACATTAACCCCTTCACAGGCCTGCCCAGTCAGACTGAGAGTGTCCTCAGGTTAGACTAACTGCAGGCAGTGCTCAAGTTGTACTGCCTCTGTTGTTAAGTACAAAACATACAGTATATAAAACATATGCTACTGTAGTATTGTCACAACCTACTCATTGAAACTCATTTGACCAGATTCAATTCAATTTAAAGTATTTTGCTCTCCTCTCCTCTGCCTCAGGAGCCAGCGTGTGACCTGGGAGATCAGTGTCTGACAAGAGAGGGTTGGAGGGGACTTTTGAGCAGAGCTTGGCTTATTTCGGACATAAGTCCTTTCTATCTCAGGTTTCATTTCAGCAGAAAAGGATGATGGAATGCATGATAGATTAAATAATTAAATCATTCAGTCATTAATTATCTCATTCCCTCCCCCTACTCCATGCAAGAGGACAAGCCTCCTTTTGATGACGTGGACCCTAACTTCGGCCTCCATGATTACACGCTCCGCATTATACTGCACAACACTCTAACCCAGATAATGGCCCGGCCACTTCTCTCAACTCCACTGCCGCAAAAGTAAACAAACCAGTACCAAGAGAGTTTCTATTCTAGACCTACTGTATATACTTTGGGTACCAGAATGCAGTTGTACCATACCACAGTATGTAGTTGACTTTGGTTGGGGTTGTCCAGCTCAGGTCCATGATAGTGTCATCCAGCTGAACACCATCAATAGGGGAAGCCTGTCTCAGCACACGCCTCTCTCTGGCAGAATCAGTATGCCCTGGAAGTGTGAGGCTCTGGAGGGCACCGTGGAGGTACACTGACTCCCATTGGTTGAGGTTACACTTTATAATAATATATGCCATTTAGCAGATGATTTATCGAAAGCGGCTTAGTCATGCGTGCGTACCAATAGGCCTAGATGATGGGGATATTGTAATAACAGAACAGCAGACAGAGACAGTCTCTTGTGCTCTCTCTATGTCTTTCACTCTATTTCTTTCTCTCTATATGTCTTTCTCTGTCTCTCTCTATGTATTTCTCTCTATAGGTCTTTGTCGGTCTTTCTCTCTATAGGTCTTTCTCTGTCTTTCTCTCTATAGGTCTTTCTCTAAGTCTTTCTCTCTTTCTCTCAAAATGTCTTTATATGTCTTTCTCTCTATATGTGTCTCTCTCTCTCTCTTTCTCTATATATGTCTCTCTCACTCGCTGTGTCTTTCGCTCTATATGTCTCTCTATATATACAGTGGGGAGAACAAGTATTTGATACACTGCCGATTTTGCAGGTTTTCCTACTTACAAAGCATGTAGAGGTCTGTCATTTTATCATAGGTACACTTCAACTGTGAGAGATGGAATCTAAAACAAAAATCCAGAAAATCACCTTATATGATCTTTAACTATTGCTGGGCAATACGGATTTTCAGCTCCTTCCAAAGATTTTCAATTGGGTTCAGGCCTGGAGACTGGCTAGGCCACTCCAGGGCCTTGAGATGATGTAAATTAATTACTTAAAAATCATACAATGTGATTTTCTGGATTTTTTTCGATTCGGTCTCTCACAGTTGTACCTATGATACAAAATTACAGACCTCTACATGCTTTGTAAGTAGGAAAACCTGCAAAATCGGCAGTGTATCAAATACTTGTTCTCCCCACTGTATGTATCTTTCTCTCTCCCTCCTCTCTGTAGAACTGCTGCATGATGAGCCTGACCCTGATGGATGACTATCAGAATCCCTTCTGGTGTGTCAGCACGCCCGTTTCAATGATGCTAAACAACAAGGTGCCCTTCTCCGACAACTACGAGGGCCAGCACTTCCTGATCAAGTACCAGGATATGACCCGGAGGGCAAGGTAAACCAACCCATATGACCCAGAGGTCAAGGTAAACCAACCTCACATGACCCAGAGGGCAAGGTAAACCAACCTCACATGACCCAGAGGGCAAGGTAAACCAACCACACATGACCCAGAGGGCAAGGTAAACCAACCTCACATGACCCAGAGGGCAAGGTAAACTAACCCCATATGACCCAAAGGGCAAGGTAAACCAACCTCATATTACCCAGAGGGCAAGGTAAACCAACTCCATATGACCCAGAGGGCAAGATAAACCAACCCCATATGACCCAGAGGGCAAGGTAAACCAACTCCATATGACCCAGAGGGCAAGGTAAACCAACCCCATATGACCCAGAGGGCAAGATAAACCAACCCCATATGACCCAGAGGGCAAGGTAAAACAACCTCATATGACCCAGAGGGCAAGGTAAACCATCCTCATATGACCCATGCATCAGAGGATAGATGAAGAGGCCTCTTTGTTTATTTTTGTGTGGCAAGGTTGGGTTGGTTTACTAGACACCATATCAGTGATAACATATATGTACTGTATTTATCACCCATAACTTAAATGGAGTAACTTAAATAACTCACTGCCACATTCACACTCTGACGTGCTGCTACACGTCATTTTCGGTCACAACTTGCAGGCTTGTTTTCGAATTGCTGTGCGTTTTGTTGCCAACCTATTTTGCTACCTGACAACTTTACGGGTTTCACTTTTTAATTACCATTCATATATTTATTTTTTCCTCGACTTTTTCACTCCGGACGCTTTTATCTGGACACGATTCGTCAGGACCTCCAACAGCCGAAGCTAAGTAGTAACATTAACATGATACCTTCTAATTGCAGCCGCTGTGCTCGCCTTACGGCGAGGATAGCTGTACTGCAAGCCCAGCTTCAGACGCAATCGTTAGGCAAGGGTAATTTCAGTGTAGGAAAGGATGAAACAGTGTCTGTGCCACCAGTAAGTACAGATAGTAGTATAAATCCCCTGGCACAGTCCCCGCAGCCGGACAACTTTCTCACGGTTTCTGGAAGGAAATGCTGTAGGAACGCTCAACCGGTGTCGCTCATTCAGCAGACAGAAACTTTCAACCGGTTCTCCCCATTAAGCAGCGGGTCGGTGTCAGAGGCCGAGTCTTCTCTGGTCTCTACTCCTCCCATTACGGGGTCTGAGACGCCGAAGCTTCCCACCATTAGCTCTGACAAATTGAAAACTCTAGTCATTGGCGACTCCATTACCCGCAGTATTAGACTTAAAGCGAATCATCCAGCGATCATACACTGTTTACCCGGGGGCAGGGCTACCGACGTTAAGGCTAATCTGAAGATGGTGCTGGCTAAAGCTAAAACTGGCGAGTGTAGAGAGTATAGAGATATTGTTATCCACGTCGGCACCAACGATGTTAGGATGAAACAGTCAGAGATCACCAAGCGCAACATAGCTTCTGCGTGCATATCAGCTAGAAAGATGTGTCGGCATCGAGTAATTGTCTCTGGCCCCCTCCCAGTTAGGGGGAGTGATGAGCTCTACAGCAGAGTCTCACAACTCAATCGCTGGTTGAAAACTGTTTTCTGCCCCTCCCAAAAGATAGAATTTGTAGATAATTGGCCCTCTTTCTGGGACTCGCCCACAAACAGGACCAAGCCTGACCTGCTGAGGAGTGACGGACTCCATCCTAGCTGGAGGGTGCTCTCATCTTATCTGCCAACATAGACAGGGCTCTAACTCCTCTAGCTCCACAATGAAATAGGGTGCAGGCCAGGCAGCAGGCTATTAGCCAGCTTGCCAGCATAGTGGAGTCTGCCACTAGCATAGTTAGTGTAGTCAGCTCAGCTATCACCATTGAGACCGTGTCTGTGCCTCGACCTGGGTTGGGCAAAACTAAACATGGCGGTGTTCGCCTTAGCAATCTCACTAGGATAAAGACCACCTCCATTCCTGTCATTACTGAAAGAGATCATGATACCTCACATCTCAAAATAGGGCTACTTAATGTTAGATCCCTTACTTCAAAGGCAATTATAGTCAATGAACTAATCACTGATCATAATCTTGATGTGATTGGCCTGACTGAAACATGGCTTAAGCCTGATGAATTTACTGTGTTAAATGAGGCCTCACCTCCTGGCTACACTAGTGACCATATCCCCCGTGCATCCCGCAAAGGCGGAGGTGTTGCTAACATTTACGATAGCAAATTTCAATTTACAAAAAAAAAAAATGACGTTTTCGTCTTTTGAGCTTCTAGTCATGAAATCTATGCAGCCTACTCAATCACTTTTTATAGCTACTGTTTACAGGCCTCCTGGGCCATATACAGCGTTTCTCACTGAGTTCCCTGAATTCCTATCAGACCTTGTAGTCTTTGCAGATAATATTCTAATCTTTGGTGACTTTAATATTCACATGGAAAAGTCCACAGACCCACTCCAAAAGGCTTTTGGAGCCATCATCGACTCAGTGGGTTTTGTCCAACATGTCTCTGGACCCACTCACTCTCACAGTCATACGCTGGACCTAGTTTTGTCCCATGGAATAAATGTTGTGGATCTTAATGTTTTTCCTCATAATCCTGGACTATCAGACCACCATTTTATTACGTTTGCAATTGCAACAAATAATCTGCTCAGACCCCAACCAAGGAACATCAAAAGTCGTGCTATAAATTCACAGACAACACAAAGATTCCTTGATGCCCTTCCAGACTCCCTCTGCCTACCCAAGGACGCCAGAGGACAAAAATCCGTTAACCACCTAACTGAGGATCTCAATTTAACCTTGCGCAATACCCTAGATGCAGTTGCACCCCTAAAAACTAAAAAAATGTCTCATAAGAAACTAGCTCCCTGGTACACAGAAAATACCCGAGCTCTGGAGCAAGCTTCCAGAAAATTGGAACGGAAATGGCGCCACACCAAACTGGAAGTCTTCCGACTAGCTTGGAAGGATGGTACCGTGCAGTACCGAAGAGCCCTTACTGCTGCTCGATCGTCCTATTTTTCTAACTTAATTGAGGAAAATAAGAACAATCCGAAATTCCTTTTTGATACTGTGGCAAAGCTAACTAAAAAGCAGCATTCCCCAAGAGAGGATGACTTGCACTTTAGCAGTGATAAATTCATGAACTTCTTTGAGGAAAAGATTATGATTATTAGAAAGCAAATTACGGACTCCTCTTTAAACCTGCGTATTCCTCCAAACCTCAGTTGTCCTGAGTCTGCACAACTCTGCCAGGACCTAGGATCAAGAGAGACGCTCAAGTGTTTTAGTACTATATCTCTTGACACAATGATGAAAATAATCATGGCCTCTAAACCTTCAAGCTGTATACTGGACCCTATTCCAACTAAACTACTGAAAGAGCTGCTTCCTGTGCTTGGCCCTCCTATGTTGAACATAATAAACGGCTCTCTATCCACTGGATGTGTACCAAACTCACTAAAAGTGGCAGTAATAAAGCCTCTCTTGAAAAAGCCAAACCTTGACCCAGAAAAAATAAAAAACTATCGGCCTATATCGAATCTTCCATTCCTCTCAAAGATTTTAGAGAAGGCTGTTGCGCAGCAACTCACTGCCTTCCTGAAGACAAACAATGTATACGAAATGCTTCAGTCTGGTTTTAGACCCCATCATAGCACTGAGACGGCACTTGTGAAGGTGGTAAATGACATTTTGATGGCATCGGACCGAGGCTCTGCATCTGTCCTCGTGCTCCTAGACCTTAGTGCTGCTTTTGATACCATCGATCACCACATTCTTTTGGAGAGATTGGAAACCCAAATTGGTCTACACGGACATGTTCTGGCCTGGTTTAGGTCTTATATGTCGGAAAGATATCAGTTTGTCTCTGTGAATGGTTTGTCCTCTGACAAATCAACTGTACATTTCGGTGTTCCTCAAGGTTCTGTTTTAGGACCACTATTGTTTTCACTATATATTTTACCTCTTGGGGATGTTATTCGAAAACATAATGTAAACTTTCACTGCTATGCGGATGACACACAGCTGTACATTTCAATGAAACATGGTGAAGCACCAAAATTGCCCTCGCTAGAAGCATGTGTTTCAGACATAAGGAAGTGGATGGCTGCAAACTTTCTACTATTAAACTCGGACAAAACAGAGATGCTTGTTCTAGGTCCCAAGAAACAAAGAGATCTTCTGTTGAATCTGACAATGAATCTTAATGGTTGTACAGTCGTCTCAAATAAAACTGTGAAGGACCTCGGCGTTACTCTGGACCCTGATCTCTCTTTTGAAGAACATATCAAGACCATTTCGAGGACAGCTTTTTTCCATCTACGTAACATTGCAAAAATCAGAAACTTTCTGTCCAAAAATGATGCAGAAAAATTAATCCATGCTTTTGTCACTTCTAGGTTAGACTACTGCAATGCTCTATTTTCCGGCTACCCGGATAAAGCACTAAATAAACTTCAGTTAGTGCTAAATACGGCTGCTAGAATCCTGACTAGAACCAAAAAATTTGATCATATTACTCCAGTGCTAGCCTCTCTACACTGGCTTCCTGTCAAAGCAAGGGCTGATTTCAAGGTTTTACTGCTAACCTACAAAGCATTACATGGGCTTGCTCCTACCTACCTCTCTGATTTGGTCCTGCCGTACATACCTACACGTACGCTACGGTCACAAGACGCAGGCCTCCTAATTGTCCCTAGAATTTCTAAGCAAACAGCTGGAGGCAGGGCTTTCTCCTATAGAGCTCCATTGTTATGGAACGGTCTGCCTACCCATATCAGAGACGCAGACTCGGTCTCAACCTTTAAGTCTTTACTGAAGACTCATCTCTTCGGTGGGTCATATGATTGAGTGTAGTCTGGCCCAGGAGTGGGAAGGTGAACGGAAAGGCTCTGGAGCAACGAACCGCCCTTGCTGTCTCTGCCTGGCCGGTTCCCCTTTTTCCACTGGGATTCTCTGCCTCTAACCCTGTTACGGGGGGCTGAGTCACTGGCTTGCTGGGGCTCTCTCGTGCCGTCCCTGGGGGGGGGGTACGTCACCTGGGTGGGTTGATTCACTGTTGTGGTCGGCCTGTCTGGGTTTCCTCCCCCCCCCCTTGGGTTGTACCGTGTCGGAGATCTTTGTGGGCTATACTCGGCCTTGTCTCAGGATGGTAAGTTGGTGGTTGAAGATTTCCCTCTAGTGGTGTGGGGGCTGTGCTTTGGCAAAGTGGGTGGGGTTATATCCTTCCTGTTTGGCCCTGTCCGGGGGTGTCCTCGGATGGGGCCACAGTGTCTCCTGACCCCTCCTGTCTCAGCCTCCAGTATTTATGCTGCAGTAGTTTATGTGTCGGGGGGCTAGGGTCAGTTTGTTTATCTGGAGTACTTCTCCTGTCCTATTCGGTGTCCTGTGTAAATCTAAGTGTGCGTTCTCTAATTCTCTCCTTCTCTCTTTCTTCCTCTCTCTCGGAGGACCTGAGCCCTAGGACCATGCCCCAGGACTACCTGACATGATGACTCCTTGCTGTCCCCAGTCCACCTGGCCATGCTGCTGCTCCAGTTTCAACTGGCCTGGGCCCTAGGACCATGTCCCAGGACTACCTGACATGAGGACTCCTTGCTGTCCCCAGTCCACCTGGCCATGCTCCTGCTCCAGTTTCAACTGTTCTGCCTTACTATTATTCAACCATGCTGGTCATTTATGAACATTTGAACATCTTGGCCACGTTCTGTTATAATCTCCACCCGGCACAGCCAGAAGAGGACTGGCCACCCCACATATGCTCTCTCTAATTCTTTCTTTCTTTCTCTCTCTCGGAGGACCTGAGCCCTAGGACCGTGCCCCAGGACTACCTGACATGATGGCTCCTTGCTGTCCCCAGTCCACCTGACTGTGCTGCTGCTCTAGTTTCAACTGTTCTGCCTTATTATTATTTGACCATGCTGGTCATTTATGAACATTTGAACATCTTGGTCATGTTCTGTTATAATCTCTACCCGGCACAGCCAGAAGAGGACTGGCCACCCCACATAGCCCGGTTCCTCTCTAGGTTTCTTCCTAGGTTTTGGCCTTTCTAGGGAGTTTTTCCTAGCCACCGTGCTTTTACACCTGCATTGTTTGCTGTTTGGGGTTTTAGGCTGGGTTTCTGTACAGCACTTTGAGATATCAGCTGATGTACGAAGGGCTATATAAATACATTTGATTTGATTTGATTTGATTTGATAACTTAAGTAATTTAGCACATATGGGGAGCAGCAACCAGGAAGTGGATGTAACTTTTTTCTCCATAATAACAGTAATGTATTTATTCTTTAGTATTGTAGGTGTGGCTGGAAAAGCAGAGACAGTACTTCCTCATCAAACTGGTTGTCTTCATTGCCACGGCCAAAGTCAACAAGCACTGTGGGAGAGCCTACTGACGCTGCATGTAGAGAAGGCACTGTACTACACACCTCTGTCATAATGATTACATAATGATGACTAGGTGTCCTAAACAGTCATGACAACTGTTTATGACATCTTGTATGTCACTGTTAGGACAGTATTAGCTATGTAGGCCTTATGCCAGAGGTTTCAAGTAAAGTGCTTTGTAAATTGATGCCTTAGTTGAGTTTTGTTTTGAGTTGGCTTGAAGTAGTTCAAGCCGGAGGGTTTGCCCCTGCAAGTTTTAGTTTTCTTCCATGTATTTCTATATTTGTATGCATTGCTTTGTGAATCATTTGTACACATCAGTAAAATGTGATCATAGATATTATATAGAGTAAAATAAATGTGAAGAGAGTTAAGAACGTTTAGGTTACAGATGGATTATCTGATTGTATGAAAACATTTTGATTTATATATTTCGGTGTTGTTTTTTTAGTGAGCCATAGTGCATTAATTAAAATCACCAGTTGACCTAAATCAAAGGGAATTTTACAGCAGAGCGCTGGAGTAGCTCATTAGAGGGAACTGCCTGCATACTGCTGTGTTAGACTTTACATCCTCAGGATGGCAGCAGTCATCTTCACCCATAATAGCATTATTTCCAGAATGAGTAAAGTGCAAAGGCCTTTGCAGCCAGTGCTTCCTCACAGTGCTGGCCATGACCGCTTTCTTCGAAGCTGAGTGAAGACTCATCACACTAACTGTACATACACCATGCACTGACGCCAACTGTCTAACAGCACAGATAAACCTTCTATAAGCATCAACATTATTATTTCTAAATACTGGCTGCAAATGCCCCAAAAATATCAAAGCCTTCATTCATACAAGTATTTTTCAATACAGTACAGAAGCTAGTAAAGAGTTATTGATAGAGTGGAAAGCAGCGATGCTTCAGTACATTTGGAACAGAGGCTCTGCGTACGTTCTAAAAAAAAGCAAGAAAGAGAAAAAGACAGTGGAGATTACACTCATATATCACTGCATCTTGGCTCCTGTGCCTCCCTCCGGATCCTGAGTGAGCTGTTAGCTCCCAGGGCCTCTGAGTCCATCGGATGTTTAAAATGCTCACTGGTTGTGACCTCTCCATCTCTGCCACCCATTCTACCTAGCACTCCACCAGAGGGGCGGGACCAGTCATCCATCTTCTGGTGGCCTTTTCTGATGAATATTTTACAGGGCCTAATAGTGCTGTGTAAAACCTCACCATCACATCTCCATTACCCTCCCGGAAACCTCAACAGACAGCTTGGATCTCTACAAGGAGAAATATGGTAAAGATTAGGTAGTGTATTGTGCCAGCTGACCTTCTGGTGCCAGGTGTGTGTTTAAATCCCTCATAGTTCTTTTAACTGCTCTTAACTTGGCTTGAGAATGTGTTAAGGTTTAAAATAGCTTTTCCAACATCTATTGTGTGCCTGTGTGTGTATGCGTGCATGCATTCCTTTGTGTGTGCGTGCATGTGTGTGTTTGTGCGTTTGTTTGAGTCCTGAGTCGATGCCATAATTAATGATGCCATATAAAAAAGAGGTATCCCTAAGTCAGCACAAGTGATAAATAGTCAAATAAAAAAGTGTGTTCACATTGAATACCCTTCTGCCACTTCAACCCATTAGGTTTCCTTCCCAGGATGTAGCTAAAGGCAAGACTCTGACCTGCCTGTCATTGTAGTGTGAGAGCAGGTGCCGGTGGGAGGACCATCCGCTTGGCCTGTAACTCATCCTGGTCTCCCGCGGGGCAGAGGAGTGATGTGTATGGTGGCCACGCTCTGAGAGCCACATTCATTCTTCATCCCACACTGTAATGCCATTGACACCAGGAAAGCAGGCAGCTCAGCCTAGTCCCAGCCATTCATCTTCGTCTGGGCAGTTCACAGTGGGCTAGCCACGAGGCATCGCCTCCCCTCAACCGAGTCTTGAGAGCTCCCAGAGCTTCCTATATGGACTGATTTAACTGCTGGACTGAACCCGCTTTATGACAAGACAACATGGTGCAGATTTGTCTAGAGGTTGTGTGGAGGCTGTGATAACAACAACGAATAGGTCTTCATAAATTATTTCACAAACCGTATTGTCTTAAGTGATATTTAAAAAATACCTCAACTTGATGAGCTAATGATCAATCATGAGATTCCCAATCGCCTATAGACCTGTACCAATACTGAGCGGGCATATTTGATTTACAGTAATCTCTCCGCTCAGGTTTGAAGGACACAATGAAGTCCCTCTCATCATCATTCAGCTAATGGAGAGTAATGGAGAGGTTGATGACAGATTAAGGCACAGTAGCTCAATGTCAATCTCTGTACAGGATTAATGTCAGCAAAGGTTAACAGAGCCACCAATCATCCAGTGACCTGGGTCCTTACAGATAATTCATGGACGTTCTTCTCATGTTTCATCTCGACTGGGATTGGCAGGGGCAGTGCTGCGGATAAGAGCGTCTGCTAAATGACTTAAATGTAAATGAAAAGGATCCTAAAGTTTTATGAGTGAGGGGCAATCGTAGGGTTAATGGTAAATATACTGCTATATACAATATAATATTACACATATTGTACTATACCTTAGGATTTGTCTTTGGACAGGTTTCCTGAACCATTGATGCTAAAGTATAATTTTTGGGGGGTCCGAATAGAAAATGTATTCTAATTTCAGAGCCAGAACAGAGGGGAATGAATAAGGAAAACTCACAGGGTGAGTCACAGCCAATGATTTATATATACACTAGACGACTAACAGGGGCGCTTGTTTTGTAGCCACCACGCCTCCATTTTAGCACTCTCACAAAATATTTTGGAAGCTATAAAAAAGCATTTAATTACATTTTTACATTTGTTTTTGCCATGTTTATTACAGTCACCTCAGTGCATACTTAAGAACTATATGTGATCTAAACATACAAATACAAAATTAAAGCCTTTTATTGGCCAATACATAGCATCAGTAATCCAGAGATTATATACCATACATCATTAGCCACAGCCCCAAACACATAATTTGCTTTTTTTTCTTACACAAATTCTTTCAGCTTCTCTTTCATCCCCACTAAGCTCCTCCTACCAATCGCCATGAGGGAATCATTCTTCTCTGCTCATCTGTCTGAACAGCTGGACATCCATCCAGCTTCCTGTCAGTAATCAGGGTTGACCCACTCTAGATTACCATTCAACCTTTTGGCCACCTGGCTAGTTTATAAGGCCAACAGCAGTGATCAGACCACCTCAGTTCCATCCATAATCTTTTTTTGCATGTCTAGAGCTGCAAAGCTAAGATCTGGAACAGTTCCCAGACCCAACGGTTGCCATCACAAACACTTGCATTTCAGAAGCTTTCATAAGCGGAGAGAGATACAAATCTCATTCACAAATGAATGCAGGTCGACGTTTCTCATTAATCTTGGCTTGGAGACAGAACTGAGCGATGTCCGCTAGATGGGCCAGCTGCAAACTCAAAATTGGCAATATTATAAAAATTCATGAAAAACATAATGAGCTTTTTGGTCATAATTTAAGGTTTAGGCATTAGAGTTTTTAGCAGTGTGGTTAGGGTTAAGGTTAGTGTTAGGTTTAAAATCAGAATGTATCTCTTTGTGGCTGTGCCAGCTAGTGACCACTCTGCGCAGCTACCCCAGCACATGAGTCATCCCAGTAAATGCCAAACTGCCACATTAATGCTAATTTAAAACTCCCAGGCCCTGTTTGGCTTGTGGTAAAGGGTCTTTTGACAATGTTAAACATATCACACACTAGGGGGTCCAGGATGGATTGCAGCAGACTTCCTCTGGTTCTTTTGCCTGAAACAGTTGTGCTCCATTGGTTCCCCTTCTTTATAGCTGCTTAGAGGCACTTTAATTTCTCTAAGACACATATTTATGCTAAGCTGCTGGCGCTGTCAGGGATGGGATGTTTATTTATTTGTATTTGTCTGTCCCTGCATAAAGCTGCTACCTTGGCAGTGGCACCCCCATTAAAAAGCAGGACGCTCTGCTGAAGCAGAGGGTGGAGGGTCGCGTCGGGTTGGCAGCCATGTTCCCCTGGCTAACTGATTTATTTCAAGCATAAAGGAGTGTTGACACGTGTCCTTGCACAGACAAACAACACGCGGCTATAAACCACAGGACACTGGGAGTCACCCTCTGCCACTCAGCCCAAACAGAAACGGAGTCAATAGAGATGAGAGGAGTACAGGACATGTCTGACAGTATTATTGGCTGATTAAACCCTGTGGGTTTACTGTAAGTTAATGTTCTCTCAGCCAGCCAGCCACAGCCTTGGTATGGATCCAGAAGGGATGACACAGCGTTTATGAAACATATTCTCACCTCCTCCCATCCCTAAAAGTGTCCATCTCATCATCTGTCCACTGCCCCAGCAGGGTGACATCATCATCATCGGAAGCTGCATGGCATTTTAATTCATATCTTACACACCATGATGTTTAATGTACTACTACATTGAGTGAGGGCCTGATATTTTAGAAAAAGACTGGGTTAAAATTAAATACAGCACAGACACTGTCTGTGTGTTTGAGACGTGCTTGCTAGGCAAAGGAATGTGGCAATCATACAGTAAATGATCTGAGAGGATGGGATAGAGTTCAGTGAGATCATGCAGGTCAGGTCGGTGTTTCAATTTGCACCCAGTTCTTTCAGATCTACTATAGAGAATCTCCGAAATGTCTTGTCATGGGGGCTGATGATTCGGTTTGAAACGTGTCCCATTTCTGCTTGTTGTTCTGCTGAAGAACGTGAACAGCGGTCAGTAGATACCGCTGGTACTCTATGCATGCCACTGGCTGAAAAGTGTCTGCCATGCAGGCCCACAACGGTGTCTTCGAATGGGCATCTTCGCATTGCGCACTAAATTGTTGGTGACTTATTCGTTGATTTTATGTAATTACGTTAGTTACATTAGTACGCAAAGTTTAGGAATTTCATATATATTTTTGGATACGTTTAGTCCTATGTAAACTAAATACATCTTGTTTGTCGAGATTTGAGGCGTTTGAACATCTGGACATCACATTATATGCAAGTCATCTTTATATAAATCCAGTTTTTTATTACTGTAGGCATGTTCGTCTCAACTCTAACTTTATGATGGGGTAGTTATTCAAGGCTACAAAAACAGAGGACAATATAACTGATATACAAAAAAACAAACAAACAAAAAAATATATAGGCATATAGCCAACAGAATAGGTCTATATCTAGGCCTGTTATGACTTGTGTATAGTAGTTATACAACATATTCCAGATGGCATAGTCCATAATTAATTGAGAAATCACTAGATTCTATTGACTACTCATGCAGTTCATTTCCTCGCAGCCCCTTTCCCCCACGGCGATTACGCACGAGAGTCGTTAATCGGACGGAAGATGGGAACAGCCGATCTATGGCATAGCCTGCCTTGATGTTTGCTCATTGTGTATGCAGGACTGAACAGGATATAAACTAGCCTCTGTTCACTGTCTACTCTCTGGAGTGTGCAATCAATTGCGTTAACATTAAACGGTGGATTTACTGTAAGAAGCAACAACCCTCAACTTGAACATTTTGTTCTAACCTACAAATTGGCGAACAACAAGCGAAAGTGAATTTGACGCAGAAAAATCAGATGGAGGCAACATACAAACATTTGCGTAATGTGGATACCAAACCAGGTGGACGTAAATAACACTGAGTTATTATTTGGAATAGGAATGTACTGTTGCGCCTGTTATTAATATAGGCATATCTTTCCATCAAAGCCCTTTACTTTGTTGGGAATTGAAGAAATGTAAATGACCAGAGATGTGTGTCAATTGACAGCAGAAAGACAGAAGCTCTTCCCTCGGTGCGGTGTTAGAGCGCTCCTCTAGATTATCAGGACTTTCCAATTTGCCAAGACACACGACTTTCCTCTCCGTGTGATGTTGCCATTTGCCACAGTGTTCATTTTCACACTTCTGACAGGTAAGACTTGCACTTTACGTTGATGGATGGTGGTTATTAAATAGTTTTCAAAACATTTAAAAAAATCAGTTTGTACATGATCTATTTCATTTGAATTGTCACCCATATGTACTTTACTGTAGGCTACTTCACTGGTACTGACAAACGTTTTGTTAAAAGTAAACAATTGATCAACAGATCAAAAATTAATGTAATGTCCTCTTGACAGTTGGAAACACATTTGAATGAAAAGCTTATTTTATAACATTAGCCCCATACTTTGATGTAGATGCACTCATTCATTTAAAACAACAGTTCCTATTTACATACACAATGAAAAAGAGGATACGGCTTTTTAAAGAGACAGGAACCATGATATCTCAATTTTTTTGTTTGCATTTACATGGGATGATAATCCTGAAAATAACATGTATTCTATGATGCTTTGAGATACCATTAGGCCAGGGTTTGCCAAAGTCAGTTCTGCGGCCACCTCTGGGTGTACGTTTTGTTTTTTGCCCTTGCACTACACAGCGGATTCAAATAACTAAATCAAGCTTTGATGATTTTAATCAGCTGTGTAGTGCTAGGGCAAAAACTCTGCCGTAGGCCAATGTTTGCTAGAAAGTAGTCTGGCATGACTACTGTTTATTAATTTAGACTAAATTGCTTAATTTCCCTTGCTTCACTGAGAGTCCAACTAGCACATTTGGTTCCATGGAAGTTGTGGGATTGTATGTTTTTGGTTTCACCTTGTTTGTGGGAACGAAGCCATGCGTTTTCTCACTGGTAAAACAGGACATTTTTTAAATGTTCTGAGAATAGAAGTGAAAATGTATCCTGTTCTTAGGTTGCAGGGAGGTTCTGAGAACGTTTTACTCTGGTTCCTTGAAAGTTTTCCTCTGAGGTTTATTAATGCTCTGAGAATGGAAAATCTAGGTTATTTGGAGATTTTTTAAAATAACTTTCTTAAAATGTTCACAGAAAGGACACATGGAAATGTATTTCCTGAGGCATTAATCATGCAAACACATTATTTTATTGTCTCTTTCATTGTGACATGGCATCAGTGAGATTCAAACCTACAATATTTTGTTCTCCATCTATGGAATTAGTCCACTGCGCAGCGAATTTCAAACCACAAAGATCAGGGAGGGTTTCCAATACCTTGCAATGAAGGGCACCTATTCGTATACGGGTCAAAATTAAAAAGCAGACATTGAATATCCCTTTGAGCATGGTGAAGATATTAATTACACTTTGAAAGGTGTATCAATACACAGTCACTACAATGATACTGGCGTCTTTCCTAATTCAGCTGCCAGAGAGTAAAGAAACCGCTTAGGGATTTCACCATGAGGCCAACGGTGACTTTAAAACAGTTACAGACTTTCATGGTTGTGATAGGAGAAAACTGAGGATAGAAAAACAACATTGTAGGTACTTAATTATCAGGTAGAACAGAAAACCAGTACGCTCCGGACCTCGTAGGGTAAGAGTTAATTACCCCTGCCCTATATAGTGCACTACTTATGACCACAATACTAACCTAATTGACAGAGTGAAAAGAAGGAAGCCTGTACATAAAAAAAAATATTCCAAAACATGTATCCTGTTTGCAACAAGGCACTAAAGGAATGCTGCAAAAAATGTGGCAAAGCAATTAAGGTTTTGTTCTTGTAACGGCGTTCGTCTGTTGAAGGAAGAGAGTCGGACCGAAATGCAGCGTAGTGGTTACTCATGACTTTAATGAAGGAAAACGGAACGATACATGAAATAACTCATAAATACAAAAACAACAAACGGAACGTGAAGCCTATTACAGCCTATCTGGTGAACCAACACAGAGACAGGAACAAACAAACACAAAATACAAAGCGAACTCAGGCTACCTAAATACGGTTCCCAATCAGAGACAACGATAAGCACCTGACTCTAATTGAGAATCGCCTCAGGCAGCCAAGCCTAACTAGACACACCCCTAAACATACACAATCCCAATGCTAATAAAACCCCAATACGAAACACAACATATAAACCCATGTCACACCCTGGCCTACCCAAACATATAACAAAAACACAAAATAAAATGACCAGGGCGTGACAGAACCCCCCCTCCTAAGGTGTGGACTCCCGGACGCACCTCAAGAGCATAGGGAGGGTCCGGGTGGGCGTCTGTCCATGGTGGCTGTTCTGGCTCGGGACGTGGACCCCACTCCATAAATGTCCTATTTCCTCCCCTTCGCGTCCTGGGATAATCCACCTTCTCCGCCGACCATGGCCTAATAGTCCTCACCCAGATCCCCACATAACTGAGGAGCAGCTCGTGACAGAGGGGCAGCTCGGGACAGAGGGGCAGCTCGGGACAGAGGGGCATCTCAGGACAGAGGGGCATCTCAGGACAGAGGGGCATCTCAGGACAGAGGGGCATCTCAGGACAGAGGGGCAGCTCGGGACAGAGGGGCAGCCCGGGACAGAGGGGCAGCCCGGGACAGAGGGGCAGCTCGGGACAGAGGGGCAGCTCGGGACAGAAGGGCAGCTCGGGACAGAAGCAGCCCGGGACTGAGGGGAAGCCCAGTACTGAGGGGAAGCCCGGTACTGAGGGGAAGCCCGGTACTGAGGGGAAGCCCAGTACTGAGAGGAAGCCCAGTACTGAGAGGAAGCTCAGTGCTGAGAGGAAGCTCAGGCAGGTAGTAGGCTCCGGTAAATCCTGGCTGGCTTGCGGAACTGGAAGATTCAGGTTGACAAGCAGATCTGGAAGAGACTGGTTGTCTGGCGGCGCTGGGCTGACTGGCGGCGCTGGGCAGACTGGCGGTACTGGCGGCGCTGGGCAGACTGGGAGCACTGGCGGCGCTGGGCAGACAGGGAGCACTGGCGGCGCTGGGCAGACTGACGGCACTGGGCAGACTGGGAGCACTGGCGGCGCTGGGCAGACTGGGAGCAATGGCGGCGCTGGGCAGACTGGGAGCACTGGCAGCGCTGGGCGGACTGGGAGCACTGGCGGCGCTGGGCAGACTGGGAGCACTGGCGGCGCTGGGCAGACTGGGAGCACTGGCGGAGCTGGGCAGACTGGCGGCACTGGCGGCGCTGGGCAGACGGGAGACTCCGGCAGCGCAGGAGAGGAGAAAGGCTCTGGCTGCGCTAAACAGGCGGGAGACTCCGGCAGCGCAGGAGAGGAGAAAAGCGCTGGCTGCGCTGAACAGGCGAGGCGCACTGGAGGCCTGGTGCGTGGTGCTGGAACTGGTGGTACTGGATCGAGGACACGCACAGGAAGCCTGGTGCGGGAGCTGCTACCAGAGGACTGGTGTGTAGAGGTGGCTCTGGATAGACCGGACCGTGCAGGCGCACTGGAGCTCTTGAGCACCGAGCCTGCCCAAGCTTACCTGGCTCGATGCCCACTTTAGCCCGGCCAATAGGAAGGGCTGGTATGTGCCGTACCTGGCTCTGCACCCGCACTGGAAACACCGTGCGCTCCATAGCATAACACGGTGCCTGCCCGGTCTCTCTAGCCCATCGGTGAGCACAGGGAGTTTGCGCAGGTCTCCTACCTGGCATAACTATTCTCCCTTCTAGCCCCACCAATAATTTTTTGGGGCTGCTTTTCCGGCTTCCAACCGCGTCGCCGTGCTGCCTCCTCATACCAGTGCCTCTCCGCTTTAGCTGCATCTATTTCTTCCTTGGGACGGCAATATTCTCCCGGCTGCGCCCAGGGTCCTTTTCCGTCTAATATCATCTCCCAAGACCAGAAGTCCTTATATTGCTGCTCCTCACAATTAACAGGGAGAGTAGGCTCAGGTCTGACTCCTGACTCAGCCACTCTCTCTCTGCGCTTTCCCCCAATAAATATTTGGGGGTTACTTTCGTTTTTCGCTCTGCGTCGCTGTGTTTTCCTTTTAGACTCCATTCGTCTATAGTCCTCTTCGCACTGCTGAAGCGAATCCCAAGCGGGCTCCTGCACTCTCTCTGGGTTGGCCGCCCACCTGTCGATTTCTTCCCACGTCGTATACTCCATGCTTCTGCTGTCCATAACGTCATTGCCAGTTACACGCTGCTCGGTCCATGAAAGGTGGTGGGTGTTTCTGTAACGGCGTTCATCTGTTGAAGGAAGAGAGTCGGACCGAAATGCAGCGTAGTGGTTACTCATGACTTTAATGAAGGAAAATGGAACGATACATGAAATAACTCATAAATACAAAAACAACAAACGGAACGTGAAACCTATTACAGCCTATCTGGTGAACCAACACAGAGACAGGAACACACACCCACAAAATACAAAGTGAACTCAGGCTACCTAAATACGGTTCCCAATCAGAGACAACGATAAGCACCTGACTCTAATTGAGAATCACCTCAGGCAGCCAAGCCTAACTAGACACACCCCTAATCATATACAATCCCAATGCTAATAAAACCCCAATACGAAACACAACATATAAACCCATGTCACACCCTGGCCTACCCAAACATATAACAAAAACACAAAATAAAATGACCAGGGCGTGACAGAACCCCCCCCCCCCTCCTAAAGTGTGGACTCCCGGACGCACCTCAAGAGCATAGGGAGGGTCCGGGTGGGCGTCTGTCCATGGTGGCTGTTCTGGCTCGGGACGTGGACCCCACTCCATAAATGTCCTATTTCCTCCCCTTCCCGTCCTGGGATAATCCACCTTCTCCGCCGACCATGGCCTAATAGTCCTCACCCAGATCCCCACATAACTGAGGAGCAGCTCGTGACAGAGGGGCAGCTCGGGACAGAGGGGCAGCTCGGGACAGAGGGGCATCTCAGGACAGAGGGGCATCTCAGGACAGAGGGGCATCTCAGGACAGAGGGGCATCTCAGGACAGAGGGGCAGCTCGGGACAGAGGGGCAGCCCGGGACAGAGGGGCAGCCCGGGACAGAGGGGCAGCTCGGGACAGAGGGGCAGCTCGGGACAGAAGGGCAGCTCGGGACAGAAGCAGCCCGGGACTGAGGGGAAGCCCAGTACTGAGGGGAAGCCCGGTACTGAGGGGAAGCCCGGTACTGAGGGGAAGCCCAGTACTGAGAGGAAGCCCAGTACTGAGAGGAAGCTCAGTGCTGAGAGGAAGCTCAGGCAGGTAGTAGGCTCCGGTAAATCCTGGCTGGCTTGCGGAACTGGAAGATTCAGGTTGACAAGCAGATCTGGAAGAGACTGGTTGTCTGGCGGCGCTGGGCTGACTGGCGGCGCTGGGCAGACTGGCGGTACTGGCGGCGCTGGGCAGACTGGGAGCACTGGCGGCGCTGGGCAGACAGGGAGCACTGGCGGCGCTGGGCAGACTGACGGCACTGGGCAGACTGGGAGCACTGGCGGCGCTGGGCAGACTGGGAGCAATGGCGGCGCTGGGCAGACTGGGAGCACTGGCAGCGCTGGGCGGACTGGGAGCACTGGCGGCGCTGGGCAGACTGGGAGCACTGGCGGCGCTGGGCAGACTGGGAGCACTGGCGGAGCTGGGCAGACTGGCGGCACTGGCGGCGCTGGGCAGACGGGAGACTCCGGCAGCGCAGGAGAGGAGAAAGGCTCTGGCTGCGCTAAACAGGCGGGAGACTCCGGCAGCGCAGGAGAGGAGAAAAGCGCTGGCTGCGCTGAACAGGCGAGGCGCACTGGAGGCCTGGTGCGTGGTGCTGGAACTGGTGGTACTGGATCGAGGACACGCACAGGAAGCCTGGTGCGGGAGCTGCTACCAGAGGACTGGTGTGTAGAGGTGGCTCTGGATAGACCGGACCGTGCAGGCGCACTGGAGCTCTTGAGCACCGAGCCTGCCCAAGCTTACCTGGCTCGATGCCCACTTTAGCCCGGCCAATAGGAAGGGCTGGTATGTGCCGTACCTGGCTCTGCACCCGCACTGGAAACACCGTGCGCTCCATAGCATAACACGGTGCCTGCCCGGTCTCTCTAGCCCATCGGTGAGCACAGGGAGTTTGCGCAGGTCTCCTACCTGGCATAACTATTCTCCCTTCTAGCCCCACCAATAATTTTTTGGGGCTGCTTTTCCGGCTTCCAACCGCGTCGCCGTGCTGCCTCCTCATACCAGTGCCTCTCCGCTTTAGCTGCATCTATTTCTTCCTTGGGACGGCAATATTCTCCCGGCTGCGCCCAGGGTCCTTTTCCGTCTAATATCATCTCCCAAGACCAGAAGTCCTTATATTGCTGCTCCTCACAATTAACAGGGAGAGTAGGCTCAGGTCTGACTCCTGACTCAGCCACTCTCTCTCTGCGCTTTCCCCCAATAAATATTTGGGGGTTACTTTCGTTTTTCGCTCTGCGTCGCTGTGTTTTCCTTTTAGACTCCATTCGTCTATAGCCCTCTTCGCACTGCTGAAGCGAATCCCAAGCGGGCTCCTGCACTCTCTCTGGGTTGGCCGCCCACCTGTCGAGATTTCTTCCCACGTCGTATACTCCATGCTTCTGCTGTCCATAACGTCGTTGCCAGTTACACGCTGCTCGGTCCATGAAAGGTGGTGGGTGTTTCTGTAACGGCGTTCATCTGTTGAAGGAAGAGAGTCGGACCGAAATGCAGCGTAGTGGTTACTCATGACTTTAATGAAGGAAAATGGAACGATACATGAAATAACTCATAAATACAAAAACAACAAACGGAACGTGAAACCTATTACAGCCTATCTGGTGAACCAACACAGAGACAGGAACACACACCCACAAAATACAAAGTGAACTCAGGCTACCTAAATACGGTTCCCAATCAGAGACAACGATAAGCACCTGACTCTAATTGAGAATCACCTCAGGCAGCCAAGCCTAACTAGACACACCCCTAATCATATACAATCCCAATGCTAATAAAACCCCAATACGAAACACAACATATAAACCCATGTCACACCCTGGCCTACCCAAACATATAACAAAAACACAAAATAAAATGACCAGGGCGTGACAGAACCCCCCCCTCCTAAGGTGTGGACTCCCGGACGCACCTCAAGAGCATAGGGAGGGTCCGGGTGGGCGTCTGTCCATGGTGGCTGTTCTGGCTCGGGACGTGGACCCCACTCCATAAATGTCCTATTTCCTCCCCTTCGCGTCCTGGGATAATCCACCTTCTCCGCCGACCATGGCCTAATAGTCCTCACCCAGATCCCCACATAACTGAGGAGCAGCTCGTGACAGAGGGGCAGCTCGGGACAGAGGGGCAGCTCGGGACAGAGGGGCATCTCAGGACAGAGGGGCATCTCAGGACAGAGGGGCATCTCAGGACAGAGGGGCATCTCAGGACAGAGGGGCAGCTCGGGACAGAGGGGCAGCCCGGGACAGAGGGGCAGCCCGGGACAGAGGGGCAGCTCGGGACAGAGGGGCAGCTCGGGACAGAAGGGCAGCTCGGGACAGAAGCAGCCCGGGACTGAGGGGAAGCCCAGTACTGAGGGGAAGCCCGGTACTGAGGGGAAGCCCGGTACTGAGGGGAAGCCCAGTACTGAGAGGAAGCCCAGTACTGAGAGGAAGCTCAGTGCTGAGAGGAAGCTCAGGCAGGTAGTAGGCTCCGGTAAATCCTGGCTGGCTTGCGGAACTGGAAGATTCAGGTTGACAAGCAGATCTGGAAGAGACTGGTTGTCTGGCGGCGCTGGGCTGACTGGCGGCGCTGGGCAGACTGGCGGTACTGGCGGCGCTGGGCAGACTGGGAGCACTGGCGGCGCTGGGCAGACAGGGAGCACTGGCGGCGCTGGGCAGACTGACGGCACTGGGCAGACTGGGAGCACTGGCGGCGCTGGGCAGACTGGGAGCAATGGCGGCGCTGGGCAGACTGGGAGCACTGGCAGCGCTGGGCGGACTGGGAGCACTGGCGGCGCTGGGCAGACTGGGAGCACTGGCGGCGCTGGGCAGACTGGGAGCACTGGCGGCGCTGGGCAGACTGGGAGCACTGGCGGAGCTGGGCAGACTGGCGGCACTGGCGGCGCTGGGCAGACGGGAGACTCCGGCAGCGCAGGAGAGGAGAAAGGCTCTGGCTGCGCTAAACAGGCGGGAGACTCCGGCAGCGCAGGAGAGGAGAAAAGCGCTGGCTGCGCTGAACAGGCGAGGCGCACTGGAGGCCTGGTGCGTGGTGCTGGAACTGGTGGTACTGGATCGAGGACACGCACAGGAAGCCTGGTGCGGGAGCTGCTACCAGAGGACTGGTGTGTAGAGGTGGCTCTGGATAGACCGGACCGTGCAGGCGCACTGGAGCTCTTGAGCACCGAGCCTGCCCAAGCTTACCTGGCTCGATGCCCACTTTAGCCCGGCCAATAGGAAGGGCTGGTATGTGCCGTACCTGGCTCTGCACCCACACTGGAAACACCGTGCGCTCCATAGCATAACACGGTGCCTGCCCGGTCTCTCTAGCCCATCGGTGAGCACAGGGAGTTTGCGCAGGTCTCCTACCTGGCATAACTATTCTCCCTTCTAGCCCCACCAATAATTTTTTGGGGCTGCTTTTCCGGCTTCCAACCGCGTCGCCGTGCTGCCTCCTCATACCAGTGCCTCTCCGCTTTAGCTGCATCTATTTCTTCCTTGGGACGGCAATATTCTCCCGGCTGCGCCCAGGGTCCTTTTCCGTCTAATATCATCTCCCAAGACCAGAAGTCCTTATATTGCTGCTCCTCACAATTAACAGGGAGAGTAGGCTCAGGTCTGACTCCTGACTCAGCCACTCTCTCTCTGCGCTTTCCCCCAATAAATATTTGGGGGTTACTTTGTTTTTCGCTCTGCGTCGCTGTGTTTTCCTTTTAGACTCCATTCGTCTATAGCCCTCTTCGCACTGCTGAAGCGAATCCCAAGCGGGCTCCTGCACTCTCTCTGGGTTGGCCGCCCACCTGTCGATTTCTTCCCACGTCGTATACTCCATGCTTCTGCTGTCCATAACGTCGTTGCCAGTTACACGCTGCTCGGTCCATGAAAGGTGGTGGGTGTTTCTGTAACGGCGTTCATCTGTTGAAGGAAGAGAGTCGGACCGAAATGCAGCGTAGTGGTTACTCATGACTTTAATGAAGGAAAATGGAACGATACATGAAATAACTCATAAATACAAAAACAACAAACGGAACGTGAAACCTATTACAGCCTATCTGGTGAACCAACACAGAGACAGGAACACATACCCACAAAATAAAAAGTGAACTCAGGCTACCTAAATTTGGTTCCCAATCAGAGACAACGATAAGCACCTGACTCTAATTGAGAATCACCTCAGGCAGCCAAGCCTAACTAGACACACCCCTAATCATATACAATCCCAATGCTAATAAAACCCCAATACGAAACACAACATATAAACCCATGTCACACCCTGGCCTACCCAAACATATAACAAAAACACAAAATAAAATGACCAGGGCGTGACAGAACCCCCCCCCCCCTCCTAAGGTGTGGACTCCCGGACGCACCTCAAGAGCATAGGGAGGGTCCGGGTGGGCGTCTGTCCATGGTGGCTGTTCTGGCTCGGGACGTGGACCCCACTCCATAAATGTCCTATTTCCTCCCCTTCGCGTCCTGGGATAATCCACCTTCTCCGCCGACCATGGCCTAATAGTCCTCACCCAGATCCCCACATAACTGAGGAGCAGCTCGTGACAGAGGGGCAGCTCGGGACAGAGGGGCAGCTCGGGACAGAGGGGCATCTCAGGACAGAGGGGCATCTCAGGACAGAGGGGCATCTCAGGACAGAGGGGCATCTCAGGACAGAGGGGCAGCTCGGGACAGAGGGGCAGCCCGGGACAGAGGGGCAGCCCGGGACAGAGGGGCAGCTCGGGACAGAGGGGCAGCTCGGGACAGAAGGGCAGCTCGGGACAGAAGCAGCCCGGGACTGAGGGGAAGCCCAGTACTGAGGGGAAGCCCGGTACTGAGGGGAAGCCCGGTACTGAGGGGAAGCCCAGTACTGAGAGGAAGCCCAGTACTGAGAGGAAGCTCAGTGCTGAGAGGAAGCTCAGGCAGGTAGTAGGCTCCGGTAAATCCTGGCTGGCTTGCGGAACTGGAAGATTCAGGTTGACAAGCAGATCTGGAAGAGACTGGTTGTCTGGCGGCGCTGGGCTGACTGGCGGCGCTGGGCAGACTGGCGGTACTGGCGGCGCTGGGCAGACTGGGAGCACTGGCGGCGCTGGGCAGACAGGGAGCACTGGCGGCGCTGGGCAGACTGACGGCACTGGGCAGACTGGGAGCACTGGCGGCGCTGGGCAGACTGGGAGCAATGGCGGCGCTGGGCAGACTGGGAGCACTGGCAGCGCTGGGCGGACTGGGAGCACTGGCGGCGCTGGGCAGACTGGGAGCACTGGCGGCGCTGGGCAGACTGGGAGCACTGGCGGAGCTGGGCAGACTGGCGGCACTGGCGGCGCTGGGCAGACGGGAGACTCCGGCAGCGCAGGAGAGGAGAAAGGCTCTGGCTGCGCTAAACAGGCGGGAGACTCCGGCAGCGCAGGAGAGGAGAAAAGCGCTGGCTGCGCTGAACAGGCGAGGCGCACTGGAGGCCTGGTGCGTGGTGCTGGAACTGGTGGTACTGGATCGAGGACACGCACAGGAAGCCTGGTGCGGGAGCTGCTACCAGAGGACTGGTGTGTAGAGGTGGCTCTGGATAGACCGGACCGTGCAGGCGCACTGGAGCTCTTGAGCACCGAGCCTGCCCAAGCTTACCTGGCTCGATGCCCACTTTAGCCCGGCCAATAGGAAGGGCTGGTATGTGCCGTACCTGGCTCTGCACCCGCACTGGAAACACCGTGCGCTCCATAGCATAACACGGTGCCTGCCCGGTCTCTCTAGCCCATCGGTGAGCACAGGGAGTTTGCGCAGGTCTCCTACCTGGCATAACTATTCTCCCTTCTAGCCCCACCAATAATTTTTTGGGGCTGCTTTTCCGGCTTCCAACCGCGTCGCCGTGCTGCCTCCTCATACCAGTGCCTCTCCGCTTTAGCTGCATCTATTTCTTCCTTGGGACGGCAATATTCTCCCGGCTGCGCCCAGGGTCCTTTTCCGTCTAATATCATCTCCCAAGACCAGAAGTCCTTATATTGCTGCTCCTCACAATTAACAGGGAGAGTAGGCTCAGGTCTGACTCCTGACTCAGCCACTCTCTCTCTGCGCTTTCCCCAATAAATATTTGGGGGTTACTTTCGTTTTTCGCTCTGCGTCGCTGTGTTTTCCTTTTAGACTCCATTCGTCTATAGTCCTCTTCGCACTGCTGAAGCGAATCCCAAGCGGGCTCCTGCACTCTCTCTGGGTTGGCCGCCCACCTGTCGATTTCTTCCCACGTCGTATACTCCATGCTTCTGCTGTCCATAACGTCGTTGCCAGTTACACGCTGCTCGGTCCATGAAAGGTGGTGGGTGTTTCTGTAACGGCGTTCATCTGTTGAAGGAAGAGAGTCGGACCGAAATGCAGCGTAGTGGTTACTCATGACTTTAATGAAGGAAAATGGAACGATACATGAAATAACTCATAAATACAAAAACAACAAACGGAACGTGAAACCTATTACAGCCTATCTGGTGAACCAACACAGAGACAGGAACACACACCCACAAAATACAAAGTGAACTCAGGCTACCTAAATACGGTTCCCAATCAGAGACAACGATAAGCACCTGACTCTAATTGAGAATCACCTCAGGCAGCCAAGCCTAACTAGACACACCCCTAATCATATACAATCCCAATGCTAATAAAACCCCAATACGAAACACAACATATAAACCCATGTCACACCCTGGCCTACCCAAACATATAACAAAAACACAAAATAAAATGACCAGGGCGTGACAGAACCCCCCCCCCCCTCCTAAGGTGTGGACTCCCGGACGCACCTCAAGAGCATAGGGAGGGTCCGGGTGGGCGTCTGTCCATGGTGGCTGTTCTGGCTCGGGACGTGGACCCCACTCCATAAATGTCCTATTTCCTCCCCTTCCCGTCCTGGGATAATCCACCTTCTCCGCCGACCATGGCCTAATAGTCCTCACCCAGATCCCCACATAACTGAGGAGCAGCTCGTGACAGAGGGGCAGCTCGGGACAGAGGGGCAGCTCGGGACAGAGGGGCATCTCAGGACAGAGGGGCATCTCAGGACAGAGGGGCATCTCAGGACAGAGGGGCATCTCAGGACAGAGGGGCAGCTCGGGACAGAGGGGCAGCCCGGGACAGAGGGGCAGCCCGGGACAGAGGGGCAGCTCGGGACAGAGGGGCAGCTCGGGACAGAAGGGCAGCTCGGGACAGAAGCAGCCCGGGACTGAGGGGAAGCCCAGTACTGAGGGGAAGCCCGGTACTGAGGGGAAGCCCGGTACTGAGGGGAAGCCCAGTACTGAGAGGAAGCCCAGTACTGAGAGGAAGCTCAGTGCTGAGAGGAAGCTCAGGCAGGTAGTAGGCTCCGGTAAATCCTGGCTGGCTTGCGGAACTGGAAGATTCAGGTTGACAAGCAGATCTGGAAGAGACTGGTTGTCTGGCGGCGCTGGGCTGACTGGCGGCGCTGGGCAGACTGGCGGTACTGGCGGCGCTGGGCAGACTGGGAGCACTGGCGGCGCTGGGCAGACAGGGAGCACTGGCGGCGCTGGGCAGACTGACGGCACTGGGCAGACTGGGAGCACTGGCGGCGCTGGGCAGACTGGGAGCAATGGCGGCGCTGGGCAGACTGGGAGCACTGGCAGCGCTGGGCGGACTGGGAGCACTGGCGGCGCTGGGCAGACTGGGAGCACTGGCGGCGCTGGGCAGACTGGGAGCACTGGCGGAGCTGGGCAGACTGGCGGCACTGGCGGCGCTGGGCAGACGGGAGACTCCGGCAGCGCAGGAGAGGAGAAAGGCTCTGGCTGCGCTAAACAGGCGGGAGACTCCGGCAGCGCAGGAGAGGAGAAAAGCGCTGGCTGCGCTGAACAGGCGAGGCGCACTGGAGGCCTGGTGCGTGGTGCTGGAACTGGTGGTACTGGATCGAGGACACGCACAGGAAGCCTGGTGCGGGAGCTGCTACCAGAGGACTGGTGTGTAGAGGTGGCTCTGGATAGACCGGACCGTGCAGGCGCACTGGAGCTCTTGAGCACCGAGCCTGCCCAAGCTTACCTGGCTCGATGCCCACTTTAGCCCGGCCAATAGGAAGGGCTGGTATGTGCCGTACCTGGCTCTGCACCCGCACTGGAAACACCGTGCGCTCCATAGCATAACACGGTGCCTGCCCGGTCTCTCTAGCCCATCGGTGAGCACAGGGAGTTTGCGCAGGTCTCCTACCTGGCATAACTATTCTCCCTTCTAGCCCCACCAATAATTTTTTGGGGCTGCTTTTCCGGCTTCCAACCGCGTCGCCGTGCTGCCTCCTCATACCAGTGCCTCTCCGCTTTAGCTGCATCTATTTCTTCCTTGGGACGGCAATATTCTCCCGGCTGCGCCCAGGGTCCTTTTCCGTCTAATATCATCTCCCAAGACCAGAAGTCCTTATATTGCTGCTCCTCACAATTAACAGGGAGAGTAGGCTCAGGTCTGACTCCTGACTCAGCCACTCTCTCTCTGCGCTTTCCCCCAATAAATATTTGGGGGTTACTTTCGTTTTTCGCTCTGCGTCGCTGTGTTTTCCTTTTAGACTCCATTCGTCTATAGCCCTCTTCGCACTGCTGAAGCGAATCCCAAGCGGGCTCCTGCACTCTCTCTGGGTTGGCCGCCCACCTGTCGATTTCTTCCCACGTCGTATACTCCATGCTTCTGCTGTCCATAACGTCGTTGCCAGTTACACGCTGCTCGGTCCATGAAAGGTGGTGGGTGTTTCTGTAACGGCGTTCATCTGTTGAAGGAAGAGAGTCGGACCGAAATGCAGCGTAGTGGTTACTCATGACTTTAATGAAGGAAAATGGAACGATACATGAAATAACTCATAAATACAAAAACAACAAACGGAACGTGAAACCTATTACAGCCTATCTGGTGAACCAACACAGAGACAGGAACAAACACCCACAAAATACAAAGTGAACTCAGGCTACCTAAATACGGTTCCCAATCAGAGACAACGATAAGCACCTGACTCTAATTGAGAATCGCCTCAGGCAGCCAAGCCTAACTAGACACACCCCTAATCATATACAATCCCAATGCTAATAAAACCCCAATACGAAACACAACATATAAACCCATGTCACACCCTGGCCTACCCAAACATATAACAAAAACACAAAATACAATGACCAAGGCGTGACAGTTCTAAATACAAAGTGTTTTGTTTGGAGCAAATCCAAAACAGCACATTACTGAGTACCACTCTTCATATTTTCAAGCATAGTGGTGGCTGAATCATGTTATGGGTATGCTTGGAATCGTTAAGGATTGGCATGTTTTTCAGAATAAAAAAATAAATGGACAGGCAGAGGAAAACTTGGTTCAGTCTGCTTTCCACCAGACACTGAGATGAATTCAAGTTTCAGCAGGATAATAACTAAAAACACAAGGAAAAATCCACACTGGAGTTGCTTACCAAGATGACAGTGAATATTCCGAGTTACAGTTTTTACTTAAATCTGCTTGAAAATCTATTGAAAGACCTGAACATAGTTGTCTGACAATGATCAACAACCAATTTGAATGGTCAACAACCAATTAGAGCTTGAAGACCTTCGAAAAGGATAATGGGCAAATGTTGCACAATCCAGGTGTGGAAAGCTCTCAGTAAGATTTACTCAGAATAACTCACAGCTATAATCACTGCCAAAGGTGCTTCTACAAAGTATTGACTCAGTGGTGTGAATACTTATGTACAGTAAATTAGATATTTCTGTATTCAATTTTCAAAAGATTTCCTAAAGTTTCTAAAAACATTGTTTCACTTTGTCGCTATGGGGTATTGTGTAGATGGGTGAGATTTTTTAATTTTTTTAATTCAGAGTGTAACAGAACAAAATGTGGAATAAGTCAAGGGGTATAAACACTTTCTGAAGGCACTGTAAATAACTCATAATGTATTAACTGTAAACATTAACCCTGTAACCCACTACAGTTATACCACTAGGGCAGAAGCGCAGTGGTCAGCTTACCTGCTCCAAAGATGAGATCAACAATAATCTCCGCAGCACGTACAGTGACGCTATCAGAGAGCAAGATCTGGAGCACTGCAAAGCCTTGATAGTTCCACCAGTACCAACCACAGAGTTCAACGAGAAGCCCAGTTGGAAGGAGGTATTGGAGGTTGTCAAGAGGGCAAGAGCTAGCTCAGCCCCTGGACTGAGTGGTGTGCCCTACAAGCTCTACAAACACTGGCCATAGCTACTACACAAGCTCTAGAGAATCCTTAAGGTCTTCTGGAGAAGGGACAAAGTCACTCAACTGTGGAGATGTACAGACGGAGTATGGATTCCTAAGGAGGAGAACTCAAAGAACATAAACCAGTTCAGAACCATCTCACTGCTGTGTTGAAGGAAAGATATTCTTCGGAATCGTGTCCAGGCATCTGACAGACTACTTCCTGAAAAACTCCTATCGACACATCAGTCCAGAAAGGAGGGATTCCAAAGGTGTCAGGGTGCCTGGAGCACACAAGCATGGTCACGCAGCTAATCAGAGAAGCCCAGGAGAACAGAGGAGACATTGCTGTACTGTGGCTGAACCTCACAAACGCTTATAGCTCCATACCCCACAAGCTGTTTGAAGTGGCTCTAGTTCGGCACCACATCCCAGGCTGGACTACTACAACAGTTTCAGTTTGAGAGTCACCTCTGAGTCCACAGCATCGGAATGGCACAGGCTTGAGAAAGGAATCATCACTGGCTGCACCATTTCAGTGATCCTGTTTGCCCTTGCCATGATCATGCTGCTGACGTCAGCAGAGGTGGAATGTAGAGACCCGCTGACCAAGTCTGCCATGCGACAACCTCCTATCAGAGCCTTCATGGACGACTGGTCTGTGACAAGAACATCTTGCCCCTGTAGTAGGTGGAATCTGAAGGGGTTGCAGAAGCATGTCACCTGGGCACGGATGATCTTTAATCCAGCAAATCTAGATCCCTGGTGGTGGAGATGGAAGACAGTGGACAGGTTCCACTTTGCCATTCGAGACACACATATCTCATCCGTCACAGAGAATCCAGTGAAGCATCTCAGTAAGATGTTTGACAGCAACTTGAGGAATACAGCATCCATAAAGATAGCCAACCAGGAGCTGGAAGCGTGATTGTACCAACATGGTGTCACGGCCATCGAACGAAGTAGTCTAAAGTGCAGCGTGGTGAGCGTACATTTTCCTTTTATTTAAAATGTCACCAACAAATGAAGACACAACCATGAAGCTTACAGGGCTATAGTGCCACTAACAAAAGTCAACTACCCACAAATACAACAGGGAAAGAAGGCTGCCTAAGTATGATTCCCAATCAGAGACAACGATAGACAGCTGTCCCTTATTGAGAACCATACCCGGCCAAAACATAGAAGCACAAAAACCTAGAAGACAAAAAACATAGAAAACAAAACATAGAATGCCCACCCAAATCACACCCTGACCAAACCAAAATAGAGACATATAAAGGCTCTCTCAGGTCAGGGTGTGATTCATGGTGTCCTCCCACGGATCCTCTGGCTCCTGCTGGTCCTGATCTTACAGTCAAGGGGTTCGAGAGGGTCAGCAGCTACCTCCACATGTGGCTGGAATTACCTCAAAGCCTGAGCAACATTGCCCTGTACGATCAGAAGAAAAAAAACTGTAGTTACTCATCATCATTATACCACCCTGCATCCCACTGCTGGCTTACTTCTGAAGCTAAGCAGGGTTGGTCCTGGTCAATCCCTGGAAGGGAGACCAGATGCTGCTGGAAGTGGTGATGGAGAGCCAGTAGGAGGCAGTAATTTCTCTGGTCAAAAAATAAATATCCCAATGCCCCAGGCCAGTGATTTGAGACATTGCCTTGTGTAGGGTGTTGTCTTTTGGATGGGATGTTAAACCGGTGTCCTGACTCTCTGTGGTCACTAAACAGCTCATGGCATTTATTGTAAGTCCAATTTGTAAGTCGCTCTGGATAAGAGCGTCTGCTAAATGACTTAAATGTAAATGTAAGGGTCGGAGTGTCAACGCTGGTGTCCTGGCTAATTCCCAATCTTGCCTTCATACCATCCCCAGCTTACAATTGGCTCCCTCTCCACTGTAACTATTCCCCAGGTTGTTGATGTAAATAAGAATGTGTTCTCAGTCAAATTACCTGGTAAAAAATAAGGGTTTAAATAAAACCAGCAGCCCTTAATGCCAGCCAAGTGACCCAAAAATATTCTGTTCTGCTGGGGCAATGTAATGTTAATTCACCATCATGTCCTCTGTGCCTGAAGAGAGAAATCCTTGAGCACATCCTCAGCTGCTGCTCAAAAGCCTTAGTTGAGGGTTTCAACTGCTGGTGTCACAACCAGGTGCTCAAAGCCTTAGCGGATACTATCTGCAGTGGAATCAGCTACTGCAAGCGCCTCTGATCAACGAAGCAGGCAATTGTATTTGTCAGAGGTGGGTAAAAGCCAGCTACAAGAACCTCTTCTTTCAACAGCTCCAGACTGGGAAAGCAGCTCAGACGACACTGAGGCCAGACATTGTGCTGCTTTCCGAAACCTTCAAGCAGGTTATCTTACTGGAGCTCACTGTCCCTTTGGAGGACTGCATTGAGGAGGTCAATGACAGAAGGAGGGTGAAGTACGAGGACCTGGTGGAGCAGTGCCGCAGGCAGGGTTGGAGAGCAAGGTGTGAGCCTGTTGAAGTGGGCTGCAGAGGGTTCGCAGGTCAATCCACAGAGGCATCACTGATCATGTGTCCAAGTGCATCGCAAGATGTATTTTTCAAAAAGAGAACATGACTTTAAATGTAGAAAATGAGGAAAACTGTAGGAAACGCTGAAGTACTGAAATTCCCACAGAAGCACATTGTTTCTTAACTATTTGAGAACATTCCAATGTCAAACAGTTGGAGAACATTCCTAGAACATTACCAAAAATGTAAATAATATATAACTTTGTTTTGAACTTTTAGGAAACATTGTGTAAAAATAATGAAAAAGCAAGAAAATAACATTTTTTGTCAAGTTCCTTAAATGTGCTGAGAATGTTCCAAAGCCAAGAAACTATCCTGCACCATTACCAGAAAGTTTTGGGAAGGTTGGTATGCAATATAACCATAAGACAAGCACGCTCTCACCAAGCTCTAAGAAACATGATGTTCTCAGAACGTGATGTGCTAGCTAGGATGCTAGTAAACTTGTCATTTTCAGTATTGATGAGGAACTTAAATGTTGAGATCTCCCTCTATCTACTAATGAAAAGCACTCAAGGAAAGATGGATCAACAGTCTCAATTATTGTACCATAGAGTGGATCAGGAATGTCAAACTAATTTTGCCCCGAGGGCCGCACTGTATGATTGTAGGTACATTATTATTTATACACAGTTTCCATTTGATTGGACCCCCACTGGCCCGCTGGCCATATGTTTGACACCCCTGGAGTAGATGAATGATGTGCATTGCACTAAACCCTCAACCACACGTTGGATGCAGTATGCTTGAACCCCCTTGTTTGAACAGTACCACTATTCCAACCACAGGTCCAAGTTGAATCATTAAGGTGTGGTGCGATCACACGTGGTGGTGTTGGTGGTGTAGGTTTTTGTAGACATGATTTGTTCACTAGGCATGTGTGTTTTCAGGTCTGTTTGGCCAGAGGATGAGGTGCCAGAGTGAAAATCAAGCCAAGCTGTTTGTCTTCTGTTGATAAAGATTTCAGACGTGTGTGTGTGTGTGTGTGTGTGTGTGTGTGTGTGTGTGTGTGTGTGTGTGTGTGTGTGTGTGTGTGTGTGTGTGTGTGTGTGTGTGTGTGTGTGTGTGTGTGTGTGTGTGTGTGTGTGTGTGTGTGTGCGTGTGTGTGTGTGTGTGTTGTGCCATCTCATCCTTCTAGGGTGGGCCTTGCTGTGCCACTGTGCTCTTCATGTTTGTATTAAAATGATAGAGCTCAGTCTTTTGATGTCCTCCCTGCTTGGACATTAATATGCATGCATTTATTATCTTCCATTGCTGTGCACTCATTAAGATATCCAAGCTGTGCCTATACACAGGTCTAGCCTGTAGAAAGATTAAAACATCAGTAAGTATTCATATTTCCTTAGTGCACAATTTCACCTCACGACCCTCTATAACCCCTGTTTATCCTTGGAAATTAAAATGTGATTTTAATTGACCCTCTTTCGTAAGAGAAAGGTCACATAGGTTGAGCCATGAAGGGCAGCACAACCCTTCCATTTCCCAACAACAATTGGCCAGAGACTGCTAACAAAATGCTAATGATTTTGCAATGTGTTCATTAATATTTTGCATGTGTGATCAGTGATTGGCTGCTTTTTTTCATGGTGAAATCTCTGAGCAGGTTCCTTCTACTCCAGCAACTGAGTTAGGAATGACTCTTATATATTTGCAGTGACTGGGTGTGTTGGGTACACCATCCAAAGTGTAATTAATAACTTCACCATGCTCACAGGGATATTCAATGTCAGCTTCTTTTTTATACCCATCTACCAAAAGGTGCCCTTCTTTGCTAGGCATTTCTTTTAGCCTTTTCTACTATAAAGCCCATAGACAGGCATTGAATAACATTCATCAATGTCAAAAAAATGAATCATAAGAAACAATATTTTGAAGTGTCTGTCCTACAAATAGGCGATATAAAAAAACTGGAAATATTTAGTATAATTTTTTGCACTAATTTAACCTCTTTTTTGGCGTAGGCACGAAACTATCATCATACTTCAATTCATTTTTTAAAACCGTTACCTTTAGACGAGTCCTGTGACACTTGTGTGGGTTGTAGAGCAAACCGGTGAACACCATCATGTGAAAGTCTCCCCTTTCCACAGTGATCATAATGTTTTTTTAGGTGAAACCGTTCAGACGCTACAGATTATTACATGAGAAGCTGACATATGGAATTGTTTTAAGATGGGCATACTATGGATTATTAAGCTATTTGATTTAGAATTTTAGGACGCCTTTAGGTATAAACATTGTACATTGTAGAATAATAGTGAAGACATCAAAACATCAAAATAGCACATATGGAATCATGTACTAACCAAAAAAAGTGTTAAATAAATAAAAATATATTTTATATTTGAGATTCTTTAAAGTAGCCACCCTTTGCCTTGACGACAGCTTTACACACTCTTGTCATTCTCTCAACCAGCTTCATGAGGAATGCTTGTCCAACATTCTTGAAGGAGTTCCCACATATGCGGAGGGCATGTTGGCTGCTTTTCTTCACTCTATGGTCCAACTCATCCCAAACCATCTCAATTGGGTTGAGGTCGGGTGGTTATGGAGGCCACGTCATCTGATACAGCACTCCATCACTCTGCTTGGTCAAATAGACCTTACACAGTCTGGAAGTGTGTTTTGGGTCATTGTCCTGTTCGAAAAAAAATGATAGTCCCACTTAGCGCAAACCAGATGGGATGGCGTATCGCTGCAGAATGCTGTGGTAGCCATGCTGGTTAAGAGTGTCTTGAATTCTAAATAAATCACAGACCGTGTCACCAGCAAAGCACCCCCACATCATCACACCTCCTCCATGCTTCACGTGGGAACCACACATGCAGAGATCAGCCGTTCACCTACTCTGCATCTCACAAAGACACGGCAGTTGGAACCAAAAATCCCACCGGTCTCTTCTTACTATTGGTGTCCTTTAGTAGTGGTTCCTTTGTAGCAATTTGACCATGAAGGCCTGATTCACGTAGTCTCATCTGAACAGTTGACCTTGAGATGTGTCTGTTACTTTTATTTGGGCTGCAATCTTAGGTGCAGTTAACTCTAATGAACTTATCCTCTGTAGCAGTAACTCTGGGTCTTCCTTTCCTGTCAAGGTACTCATGAGAGCCAGTTTCATCATAGCGCTTTATGGTTTTTGCGACTGCACTTTTTCCGGATTGACTGACCTTCGTGTCTTAAAGTAATGATGAACTCTCGTTTCTCTTTGCTTATTTGAGCTGTTTTTGCCATAATATGGACTTGGTATTTTACCAAATAGAGCTATCTTCTATATACCTCCCCTACCTTGTCACAACACAACTGATTGGCTCAAACGCATTAAGAAGGAAAGAAATTCCACAAATTTACTTTTAACAAGGCACACCTGTTAATTGAAATGCATTCCAGGTGACTAACTCATGAAGCTGTTTGAGAGAATGCCAAAAGTGTGCAAAGCTGTCATCAAAGCGAAGGGTGGCTACTCATAAGAATCTCAAATATTTTTTGATTTGTTGAAGTGCAACACTGGCGGATGTGGTGGATTGGGATGCATCCAATGCAAAAACAACTGATATTGGTGGGATTTTTCCTATTATGTAACCAGTGCGTCAATCGACTCTGGGGGTTAAACATTATTATGCAACTTATTAGGAAAGGAAAGGGGAATATATAGTCAGTTGTACAACTAAATGCCTTCAACTGAAATGTGTCTTCTGCATTTAACCCAACCCATTTATTGTGTGAAGGCCAGTCACACAACATATCAATTTAATAATTTTTTATTCAGGCTGTAACACAACAAAATATGGAAAATGTAATGGGGTATGAATATTTTCTGAAGGCACTGACTGTACAAAACATTAGGAAAACCTACTCATTCCATGACATACTGACCAGCTAAATCCAGGTGAAGGCTATGATCCCTTATTGATGTCGCATGTTAAGTGCATTTCAATCAGTGTAGATGAAGGGGAGGAGACAGGTTAAAGAAGGATTTTTAAGCCTTGAGATAATTGACACGGATTGCATTTGTGTGCCATTCAGAGGGTGAATGGGCAAGACAAAATATTTAAGTGCCTTTGAATGGGGAATGGTAGTAGATGCCAGGCACACTGGTTTGAGTGTACAGTGCCTTGCGAAAGTATTCGGCCCCCCTGAACTTTGCGACCTTTTACCACATTTCAGGCTTCAAACATAAAGATATAAAACTGTATTTTTTGTGAAGAATCAACAACAAGTGGGACACAATCATGAAGTGGAACGACATTTATTGGATATTTCAAACTCTTTTAACAAATCAAAAATTAATCAATTAATCTTCTCTTTTCCCCCTTCTGATGACCAGGTGGCGAATCGCATCTCTGCATGTCTGGCAGACATATCAGTGTGGATGACGGATCACCACCTCAAGCTGAACTTCGGCAAGACGGAGCTGCTCTTCCTCCCGGGGAAGGACTGCCCGTTCCATGATCTCGCCATCACGGTTGACAACTCCATTGTGTCCTCCTCCCAGAGCGCTAAGAACCTTGGCGTGATCCTGGACAACACCCTGTCGTTCTCAACTAACATCAAGGCGGTGGCCCGTTCCTGTAGGTTCATGCTCTACAACATCCGCAGAGTACGACCTTGCCTCACACAGGAAGCGGCACAGGTCCTAATCCAGGCACTTGTCATCTCCCGTCTGGATTACTGCAACTCGCTGTTGGCTGGGCTCCCTGCCTGTGCCATTAAACCCTACAACTCATCCAGAACGCCGCAGCCCGTCTGGTGTTCAACCTTCCCAAGTTCTCTCACGTCACCCCGCTCCTCCACTCTCTCCACTGGCTTCCAGTTGAAGCTCGCATCCGCTACAAGACCATGGTGCTTGCCTACGGAGCTGTGAGGGGAACGGCACCTCAGTACCTCCAGGCTCTGATCAGGCCCTACACCCAAATAAGGGCACTGCGTTCATCCACCTCTGGCCTGCTCGCCTCCCTACCACTGAGGAAGTACAGTTCCCGCTCAGCCCAGTCAAAACTGTTCGCTGCTCTGGCTCCCCAATGGTGGAACAAACTCCCTCACGACGCCAGGACAGCGGAATCAATCACCACCTTCCGGAGACACCTGAAACCCCACCTCTTTAAGGAATACCTAGGATAGGATAAAGTAATCCTTCTCACCCCCCTTAAAATATGTAGATGCACTATTGTAAAGTGGCTGTTCCACTGGATGTCATAAGGTGAATGCACCAATTTGTAAGTCGCTCTGGATAAGAGCGTCTGCTAAATGACTTAAATGTAATGTAAATGTAAAAACTGAACAATTGGGCGTGCAAAATGTTTCAGCCCCTTTACTTTCAGTGCAGCAAACTCTCTCCAGAAGTTCAGTGAGGATCTCTGAATGATCCAATGTTGACCTAAATGACTAATGATGATACATACAATCCACCTGTGTGTAATCAAGTCTCCGTCCGTTAAAAGCACAGAGAACATCATGAAGAACAAGGAACACACCAGGCAGGTCCGAGATACTGTTGTGAAGAAGTTTAAAGCCGGATTTGGATACAAAAAGATTTCCCAAGCTTTAAACATCCCAAGGAGCACTGTGCAAGCGATAATATTGAAATGGAAGGAGTATCAGACCACTGCAAATCTACCAAGACCTGGCCGTCCCTCTAAACTTTCAGCTCATACAAGGAGAAGACTGATCAGAGATGCAGCCAAGAGGCCCATGATCACTCTGGATGAACTGCAGAGATCTACAGCTGAGGTGGGAGACTCTTGTCCATAGGACAACAATCAGTCGTATATTGCACAAATCTGGCCTTTATGGAATAGTGGCAAGAAGAAAGCCATTTCTTAAAGATATCCATAAAAAGTGTCATTTAAAGTTTGCCACAAGCCACCTGGGAGACACACCAAACATGTGGAAGAAGGTGCTCTGGTCAGATGAAACCAAAATTGAACTTTTTGGCAACAATGCAAAACGTTATGTTTGGCGTAAAAGCAACACAGCTCATCACCCTGAACACACCATCCCCACTGTCAAACATGGTGGTGGCAGCATCATGGTTTGGGCCTGCTTTTCTTCAGCAGGGACAGGGAAGATGGTTAAAATTGATGGGAAGATGGATGGAGCCAAATACAGGACCATTCTGGAAGAAAACCTGATGGAGTCTGCAAAAGACCTGAGACTGGGATGGAGATTTGTCTTCCAACAAGACAATGATCCAAAACATAAAGCAAAATCTACAATGGAATGGTTCAAAAATAATCATATCCAGGTGTTAGAATGGCCAAGTCAAAGTGATTCTGTCCCACTTGTTGTTGATTCTTCACAAAAAAATACAGTTTTATATCTTTATGTTTGAAGCCTGAAATGTGGCAAAAGGTCGCAAAGTTCAAGGGGGCCGAATACTTTAGCAAGGCACTGTATCAAGAACTGCAACGCTGCTGGGGGTTTCATGATCAATGGTTTCCCATGTGTACCAAGAATAGTCCACCACCCAAAGGACATCCAGCCAACTTGACACAACTGTATTGGAGTCAACATGGGCAAGCATCACTGTGGAACGCTTTCGACCCCTTGTAGTCCATGCCCCGAAAAATTTAGGCTGTTCCCTCAGTGTATATGACAACAGGATTCAACACATACGGACCTTGAAGTTGTGGACTGCCTTGATAAAGTTGACTCATACTTTGCCTTGTTACTGTATCATTCCAAGTGCTCTCAGCTGTAAAGCTACTCGGCTGTTCTAGGTCATGTTTAAATTGAAAGGGATTGTGCTGGATTTCAGGATGGGCTGTATAGTGGGGCAGGAGGACAGTGGGCTAGCTAGGGCATTCCTTGTGATGATGTTTGATGTACAGTATATTGGATTTCAGCAACCGTACCCTGAAAAGTGGGGTCATCTCTTCTAGACTTCCACTGAATCCACTGAATAACCATGGTCACGTGCAAGAGAGTGGTGTCAGCTTTTATTTTATCCACCATCATTATTCAACATTTAAACACATTTTTGGGGAGAAACCATAGTAATGCTGCTACTTTGAATAGACACACATTTGCTCTGTGATTTATTTTTTGGCGATATGTTAACAGCTGTATTTGAAATCTCATTCTCTAGGTGTCCACTGCCAGGAGATGTCAGAAGACACCAAGAACCAAGCTCCCTTCCCTGTATACCCCTCAGTAGGCTACCAGATCCTCAATGCAGACCACCTACTGCTGAGAGAGAATAGCCAAGAGCTGCTGGGGAACTCTGGCCTGCAGGCCCAGAGGCAGGCCTTCCTCATCACCAACCCTGGGGCGGGCCTCCTGCGGCCGGCCGTCAACGCCACGTATGGCCCCCTGTCTGTGGAGAGGCCTATCGGCCGAGAGCTGCTCCTCAGCGGCCGTAGGATCCTTCCTGTCGTCCTGGCCCGCCAGGTCCGCTCCTCCACACCCATTGTCAGAATCCTCTTCCACATGCCCAATTTGGCCAGTGGAGGTGATGCTGGGATGAAGGCAGGGGTAAAAGAGGACAGGGGTAGTAGTGGGAGGAAGGGAGCATCGGAGGAGGGGGCGCATTGTGTGACGGCGTATGCCTTCTGGGAGACACGGGAAGTGCGGGGGGCATGCCTGCTGTCCCCAGGGGGATTCTGTGTGGCCCAGTTGAAACCTGAGCCAGCCTGGTTCAGCCCCAGGGAAAGACTGGGAGAGGTGCAGGGGAATCCCGTAGAGATCTACTTCCAAAGCCGACGGGACCGGACGGGCCAGTGTGTGCCCCAGGACAGCCTGCAGCGTGTGGGGGTGGGGAGGGGCGGCTCAGTGGGGTCTGGTATACCATTGAGGAGGGTAGGGAGTGTTAACCTCCTAAAGGCCTCACCTGGGAACCCTACATTTCTGCGTCTGAGACTAGGGGGAGCCTTGGTAGTCCAGACCTCCTCCAAACCACTGAGAACCACCGACTTGGCCACTTTCTATGTGTTCCTGTCCAATGTGTCTGCTGTGGAGAGCTTCACTCTTAGGTAAGAACACTGCTTGGATATAATGTTTGTCTGTGCGTCTCTCTCATTGCATAGCTAGAATATCCAGATCACAATCAGATAGTCTGATAAATTAGCTATGAATGTTGTAGGTACTACCTACATAATGTTGTTGATATGACTTCACTGTCTATATATTGTATTGTACTGCTTTGTGTGCAGAACCTATTCTGAATATACTGATGCACTCTCAAACACTGACTATTGAGGATCAATTCTACATCCTATTTGTTTAATGTGGGTTTACTAATACTACTAATATACATTTAATGTGTTACTGTGTCCCCTCTGTTACTATGATGTATGCTACCATGATGTGCTGTCCCCTTGCTCAGAACATAAATCCATATGTAACATTAAATGTATAAATATAATTTGGTTATTGGATTATGAAAACATATAAAGAACAAAACAAATGTTAACCTTTCATGTTAAGCGGATTTTATGAGTACAAAATACACTATATATACACACAAGTATATGGACACACCTTCAAATGAGTGGATTGGGCTATTTCAGCCACACCCGTTGCTGACAGGTGTATAAAATCGAGCACAGAGCCATGAAGTGACTTTCAATGTGGCACCGTCATAGGGTGCCACCTTTCCAACAAGTCAGTTTGTCAAAGTTCTGCCCTGCTAGTGCTGCCCCAGTCAACTGTAAGTACTGTTGTTTTGAAGTGGAAATGTCTAGGAGCAACAACAGCTCAGCCGCAAAGTGGTAGGCCACACAAGCTCACAGATCGGGAGCACAGAGTACTGAAGCGCGTAGCACGTAAAAATCATCTGTCCTCGGTTGCAACACTCACTACCAAGTTACTTCCAGAGGCAAGTAACTGTTCGTCAGAGCTTCATGAAATGGGTTTCCATGGCTGAGCAGCCGCACACAAGCCTAAGATTAACATGCGCAATGCCAAGCGGTGGCTGGAGTGGTGTAAAGCTCCTCACCGTTGGTCTCTGGGGCAGTGGAAATGTGTTCTCGGTAGTAATTAATCACGCTACACCATCTGGCAGTCCGACGGACGAATCTGGGTTTGGCGGATGCCGGGGGAATGCTACCTACCCCAATGCATAGTGCCAACTGTAAAGTTTGGTGGAGGATGAATAATGGTATGGGGCTGTCTTTCATGGCTTGGGCTATAGTAGGCTTCTTAGTTCCACTGAAGGGAAATCTTAACTCTACAGAATACAATGACATTCTAGATGATTCTGTGGCAAGAGTTTGAGGAAAACCCTTTCCTGTTTCTGCATGACAATGGATCTCGCTTTGTGCAAGGGAGCAATCAGAAATGGTTTGTTATGATCGGTGTGGAAGAACTTGACTGGCCTGCACAGAGCCCTGATCTCAACCCCATCGAACACCTTTGGAATGAATTGGAATGCAAACTGCGAGCCAGGCCTAATCGCCTAACATCAGTGCCCGACCTCACTAATGCTCTTGTGGCTGAATGGAAGCAAGTCCCTGCAGCAATGTTCCAACATCTAGTGGAAAGTATTCCCAGAATAGTGGAGGTTGTTATAGAAGCTTAGGGGGACCAACTCCATATTAATGACCATGATTTTGGAATGAGAGGTTTGACTATCAGGTGTCCACATACTTTTGGTCTTGTAGTGTATGTTGGAGGAAGTTAGCAAAAGAAAATAAATAATTGGTGTCATTTTAGACCTTGTGCGAAAAGTTTATCACCATGATGTATGGGAGAGGCACTTCATGAAGGATAAGTTCCATGCATTTAAATGGTAACTTAAGGCCACTTGATTGGCGCCAGGGCGTGTCTCCAAGGCCATGCTGTGGGATCGTTGAATGCTGGTGTGGCTGGGAGTCGTCTTGCAGTTACGCTCCCTACACATATTACAGACTTGTCGTATGCTAGTCCCCGTCTACTTCACTCGACTGAAAGAAGATCACAAGTCGCTCTTCCATAGATGGGGAAAATAATTGGGAAATTATTCGGCAGCCTTCATATCTTAACATCCCATTAATGTTTGAACGGGAATTTCTGAATATTTTAGTTCATAAATAATGCATCAATTTAATGGAGCAAGAAAACAAATAACTAACAGCTGCCTGACTCCTTTGGGCCGAAATGAACTTATTACGCAGGCAGCTCTATCGCACCAAAACACACAATTCAATCTGTTTTGCAACAGCTCTACTCACTGCCTCGGATGCACATCACAGAGCAGAATAATATTGCTTTTATTGGAATGTTTTAGATGAGTATACTGAAAAACAGCAGAACATGCTCTATCTTCTGATACAGTGATATCCCAAAGCGTACCCTGACCTTGTGTTAATCCACAGTTCATATCCTATTATATGACTAAAAGGCACAGGGAGGGATATTCAGTACAGATAACAAAAGATGAAACCTCCACTAGATTAGTTATTGTCGAAATGGGACCTGTGACTGGCTGCCAAAAATGTTACAAGTTTAATCATCTCTGAACCTGAAACTGACCTGGATTTGTTGCATTGTGTCGGTGGGGATCGAGGAGAGTTGCGTGAGAGATGCCTACCCTCTCTGGTCACAATATTTATTTGAGAGATCAATCTGTTTGCCACCTGAACTTCCCAAATCCATTGACCCACTGCAGATGCTGTTAGGCCTCTGTGCTTGAGTCCCATTGCTCTTCATCGCCCCATACTGGGATTTAGAGAGGGGAGACGAGTGAAGGGACTGAGCCGAGTGTTTTAAGGCCATGTGGAACCAGGTCTGAATTGGCTTGGCTCAGAGATGCGTGATTCTTCCTTGGGGAAATCCCTGCTCCACTTCACTCCTCCAGGCCCAAGATTGAGTCCAAACCCCAAGGGTTATGGCAGATAATCCCTGTTCTGATTGAAAACGATTCGAGAGGTTAACCCTTTGGGTGGAGATGATCTGACCACCGTTCCATTACTGCCTCTCCTGGACTTGTGTTTGTGTGCGGTCGTAAATGTGTGAGGTGTGTGTGCAATTGTGTTTGTTGGTAGTTCCAGTCCCACAGTCATTGGAACAAGGCTCTCAATTATAGTAAGCGTATTTGCTGCTCTACCTCATAGCCAGTACTCAGAAACCATCAGGAAAAAGTACCAACTGAGTAAAAGTAAATATACCTTAAAAGAAATTGACTCAAGTAAAGGTCACCCAGTAAAATTCTAAAAGTAAAATTCTACTTTAGTAAAAGTCTAAAAGTATTTGGTTTAAAATATACTTACGTATAAAAAGTAGAAATAATTTAAAATTCCTTATATTAAGCAAAACAGATGGCACAATGTTCTTGTTTTTTAAATTACGGAAATCCACGGGCACACTCCAACATTCAGATTGGAACATTTACAAACTAAGCATGTGTGTTTAGTAAGCCCTTCAGATCAGAGGCAGTAGGGATGACCAGGGATGTTCGGTTGAATTTGACTATTTTCATGTCCTGCTAAGCATTTCAAATGTACTTATGGGTGTCAAGGAAAATGTATGTAAAAAATACAATATTTGATATAAATAGTAAAGTACAGATACCCCAAAAAACTACTTAAGTAGTACTTAAAAGTATTTTTACCTAAGTACTTTACACCACTGTAGACCATCCATTCCCAGTCTGTCCAAAGTGGCTATCCCTTTTGCTCTTTCCCTCTATGAAAAAGCCCACAGTACAATATCAGCATATACAGTACAGAGATCATATGCTACAATGTATATTAAACTTGAACTTATTTGATATTCTCTACAAAGCCTTATAGAGTTACTTGTGGAATTAATTTCAATATTTTTGGTGACCGAATTGGATTCTTCTCATATCAGTTTCTTTATAAACACTGTGTATTTCATTTGAAAGAAGAAGAAAAAAATTATACCAAGCTTACATTTACCAAGCTCACTCCTCTAGCCTAAACCCTTAAGACTGTTAGAATAATCAAAATCAAAAAATCTGAAATTAAAATGTCAGAAGCTAATATAAGGGTAGAGAGTCTTAGCGAGTGTTTACATTAGATATGAAGTGAACTCGGAATACCAAATCCAGACACCTACTGTAATCTATGAAAATGAGCCCACTCTGTTTGTCCTCCTGCTGCATGGTCGGCTGGGAAAATTAGCTCGCTGGAAATGACGGTTGCATGGCAGTTCATTTTCCACAAGTAATTTACTTTGCCCCGTAGAATTGTGGGTAACCTAAGGACATTTCAGGCAGCCTTATTTTTTTATCTGCAACATTTTTTTGATTGCTTAGTCCAAAGGAATTAATACTTTGTCAAATTCAGGCCATGGGATGCTAACATTGTGTATTTTGAAAAGTGCTATTTTAGTGATGAGTTTGTGCTGTGCTTTAAGGGAGGTACAGGAAGTCTCCGGCAGCAGTCTATTCAGCTGATAGCCCGTTGGCTGTTCCACACTAAATAGATTGTAAACGTGGGATATGTGAAGGTAGTAGATGAAGAGTGGAGGTGTAAAACATCACAAATGAGATGATGATGAGTTGACTTTGAGGTCACACAGACAGCTCTATCAAGTCTCCCTTAATTCCCCCCTTTTCTACTTGATCTCAGGCAAAGGATTTATTTAATCAACCTCCTCATTGACTCGTTTCCTTTACCATCCTGATCTCATACTTAGACGGTTTACTGATCCAGCCAGGCTTAAAATAGACTGTTGTTATCTGGCTTTGCCCCTGTTGGTCTGAATTCCTCCTGGTTCCTGGTACTGGCCCACTAGATTGAGCTATATATGTAAAACAAAATGTCCTAATTTATCTTAATTGAAAAATCCACTCAAACTATCTTTTAGTATTTTTTTCATTAGTCCACTGTAAATATAGTGCACAAAATGTTTGCATGTCAGCAGTCAAGTTTAGCAGATGTAGGACTTTCAAGCAGGCTGTGTTTTTACCGTTTTTGACTGAATTTCTCTTTTAACAGGAGTAATGATATGTTTGGTTGGTAGATTGTTTGGCTGTGATGGTGGCCTTGCCTCAACAAATCTAGCTGAGAGTTGATTAGTCTGGCTCCTGACCCATGCCTCAGGCCTGCCTGGGTTAGTATTGATCAGAATATCATCTGTCACAGGGCACCAGTCTTTGTATGTTTGACTGACTAACACACCTTTGCAGGTGGACGGGACAGAAGTGTGTGTGTGTGTGTGTGTGTGTGTGTGTGTGTGTGTGTGTGTGTGTGTGTGTGTGTGTGTGTGTGTGTGTGTGTGTGTGTGTGTGTGTGTGTGTGTGTGTGTGTGTGTGTGTGTGTGTGTGTGTGTGTGTGTGTGTGTGTGTGTGTGTCTAACCCTTTAAGCCACTGGGCTTTCACTTCATGACCACACTATTCTGATGTCCTCCCCATTATCTGAATATGTTCCCCTCTAATACAATTGCTGTAATAGACCTAATGGAGAAGTATTTCTGTCTTTGATCCTGTTTGTGCTGTTTCAAACAGTCAGCTCAGTTTAAACATAATGAAATGTTAGTACTTTATAAGACAACACCCTGCTAAGCAATTAGTATTCCAATCGCAAATTCAAATACTTGCCTATGAAAGCAAATAATTTTCTGTCTGACACACACACACACGCCACTGATGGGCGCTATCTGATATTATGATCCACAGCTGCATCACATGCCAGTCACATAAAGAGCATCAGTGATTCCTATCACATGTGTGTTTAAAGGTGACAGGAAAAGTCTCCACAAAACTATAACACTTAATAATAATGCTCATGTAGGCTTCATTAAATTAGCCTCCACACACTAAAAAATATGACTACATTTTAGCTGTCATTTCTACTTTTTGGTGAATGTCATTTTCTGTCCATAGAATTCAAGGATGACGTCATTTGAGGGCAAAAGGAAAATAACAATTGCTCACTGCAAGGAACTCAAGCTACAGGCATGGTTTTATGAGTAATTTTCTGGATCAGAAATGAAACAAATGACACTGACATGATCTGGGAAATAAACATGTATGTCAATAATGGTTATACTCATATGCAGATAATGCAGCCAGGTCACCTGTGATTTAAGTCAGTGTTTTGAGATTTTTGTTTTAAGCCTATCCCAAACCTTAACCCTTACCTTAACCATTTGGAGTTAATACCTAACCTTAAGATTTCAGAGTTAATGCCTAAACTTAACCCTAACCTAAAAAATATTCACATAATGCTTAAACTTAATCTTTAAACACTTTGAAAATTGATGTTTGGAACAACTTCGTAATTTGAAGTTTGCGAAACATGAAGGGACGTCTAATGATGACTTGAGACTGTGAAAGCAAGTAGAGATAATGAGATCCAGTATGATCTAGCTAGTTAGTTTTGATGAGGCTCCCATTCATACAGCTAAGATTAGCTAAACGTTTTAGTTGATAATACTTGTTGGATGATACAACACATGTACAGTATAAGCTAGCTAGCTAATACACTTAGTTTACTTCTTGGGAAACAATATAATTGAGCTATTACTGGTCAATTGTTACCATATATAGCTAGCTAGACCCTTTCGGACAATTGTACTGTGAACACAAGGTTAGCCAGCTGGATAGCTAGCTAGCAAACATTAGTTAGCCCAAGTGTGGCTTAGCTAACCAAGAACATCCTGATCTCTCCTGGTGAAACTGCTTTGATAAGCTTTTTCTCAATCACAAATACTCTTACCACTTTGAGCTGTACATAATTAAAGATCACTTAAATAGTAGTGTCGTTTCAAGTGATTTATTATAGTTAGCTAGAAGGAGAACAGCATCGTCTCTTCTCATTCTGCAGCATAAATCTGACTGACCACCAACTGTCACACTAACCAAGTTTCCGTCAACAGTTTTTACGTGAGTAAAGTCATAACATTTAAAAAAAAAATATCACGACAACTGTGATGGAAACAGGAAGTTTCGGTAGAATAATTTGGACATGGTGGAATCTTTTTGTGTCGGTAAAATGAATTATGCGGGAAATAGCAGTGAAAACTCTTTTATGCGCAAATACTGATATAATAGCCATCATATCAAAATAAACTTGGATTAACGCGGAGATGGTGTGTCCTCCCACTATGACTTGAGAAATTATGCAATTTATTAGGCTACAGATTAAATAAATTACGATGAACATCACAGTGTGGTGAAGTTGAACTGTGATCTCGATGCTCTTTTCCAATACATATCGAGGGTCTTCTGGTGACATGCTGATCGAAGCTTCACAGCCTTTTGACAAATACAAATATTCTTGCTCTTATCCATAATAATCTCATTATCTAGACTTGCCTACCCGCACAGCCTGACCTCATTACATCTGTGAGCTGTTGTCTAGAGCACACTAGCCAAGACCAGGGTAGCACATTTGCTGTTTAACTTTCAAATAGAGTTGAAAATGCGATGGAATGTTGTTGTACTTTAGATTTTTATTCAGTACATGAAAACTTAAGTACATTTTGTGTGCACTACATCGCCATGCAGTGACTTTTGTCCACTAAATGTACATTTGGTGGACACACACCACTGGTGGGAAAATATAGAGTATTCGCTTGAAAATCTGTCGCCAATTGGATCAAAACCTAGCTAGTTTTGTGAAAAATGAAAACTACTTTGAAATTGCTGGATCAAATGTAAAATAAAGAGATTTTGTTTTACATACTAGAAATGTGTGAAATTGTGCACTAAAATCAGACCATTAACATTTTCCAAGAATTCCAATAGAGCAAATTGACAGGTAGCCATACCTATTTTAGTGTTATATCAAGGATACAAAATCTACCCAGACCAAAATATGATTGCAGATCATTTTATGATGTATTTAGCGTTTGTATTGTTGTAGAAAGGTTTGGAAAACCAGGGACATTTTTGCCTGTCACCTTTTAATGCTGATGGATTCTGACAAATAATCATGGTTTAATCATCTTTTCTAGGAAAGGTATTTTATTCCTGTTGAGATAGATGAGAGCGATAGATCAGTGACCTTTATCTCGCTGATGGAAGATGTGAAACTCCATATTACTTAACTTTATTTAGACAAGTATTATATTAACTAAACTGTTCTCACATGTAGTGGCCTCCAGTTCTCAGTGTAATAAATATGTACAAGTAGGGATTTGTAAAAAAATAAAAATAATTTAAAGGCACTGACTGTGTAAACATTTCAATGGTGGTTTTGACTAAATTCAACTTCCAGGCAGCCCCTGGTCGGCCTTCACAATCTATCACTAGGTCTCCTCCCAAGCCTTGAAGTCTCACGTGTCTCTGTTCTGTCCCCTATCTAAGCCTTTATGTTCGCTGGGAGGAACAGACAAGCTGTCTGGCCTATGGATTGAGTCGAAAAAAGCTTAAGGAAGAGCAGAGAGAGCTCCAAGGCCATGTTGCACAGCTGGAAAAAACCCAAAAGGAGATTAGTGCTTCCTTAGGCCACACAATCAACGGGCCTGATTAAGAAACAATGTTACAGGCACTTCTCCATTTAGATACACACACACACACAATGACGGAGACAAATGGGCCTGGTCAAAAGTACTGCACTACATAGAGAATAGGGTGCCATTTGGGATACAGTCTCAGTCAGCCCAGACTCGGCCAGGACAGAATCACTCCATCTAAATAAGCTTGTATGTTTTCACGCAAAGAGAAACACACAGATGACTATATGTATTACATCACATTAAACATATATTGCAAATTTATATACTGTACTGATTGACATACATTTAGGTTATATCGGTTATATCTCACACACATACACAAGATTAAAGACTTACTTTGACTCCTTGTACTCCTTGTACCCACCCGCAATGCACATACAGTGTCGACGTTCAGGTCCTGAACCTCCCCTAGGTTCTTACTGTGGAATGCAGTGTTTGGTTTTTGCCAGGCATAATGGGATACATCTCGTCCAAAACGTTGACTGAAGTTTGCCAAAAATCACCAGGAAGCACCTGGATGATCATCAAGACTCTTGGAAGAATGTTGTATGGACAGATGAGTCCAAAGTAAAACTTTTTGGAAGACATTGGTACCATTATTCCTGACAAAAACCAAACAATGTATTCCACAGTAAGAACCTTATACCAATTGTCAAGCATGGTGGTGGTGGTAGTGTGATGGTTTGAGGATGCTTTGCTGCCTCAGGACCTGGAGGACTTGCCGTAATAGAGAATTCTCAAAGCAAATCAAATGAAACTTTATTTGTCACATGCGGCGAATACAAGTGTAGACCTTACTGTGAAATGTTTACTTACAAGCCCTTAACCAATATTGCAGTTCAAGAAGAGTCAAGAAAATATTTACCAAATAAAGTTAAAAAAAATATTATAATAACATTAATAAGAAAAATAACACAATAACATAGCAATAACGAGGCTATATACAGGTGGTACCGAGTCAGTGTGCGGGAGTACAGGTAATTTGTACATGTAGGTAGGTGTGGAGTGACTGTGCATAGATATTAAACAGCGAGTAGAAGCAGTGTACAAATCAAATGGAGGGGGGGGGGGTCAATATAACAGTCTGGTGGCCATTTGATTAATTGTTCAGCAGTCATGGTTTGAGAGTAGATGCTGTTAAGGAGCCTTTTGTACTTGGCGCTCCGGTACCACTTGCCGTGTGGTAGCAGAGAAAACAGTCTATGACTTGGGCGACTGGAGTCTCTGACACGTTTATGGGCTTTACTCTGACACCGCCTAGTATATAGGTCCTGGATGGCAGGAAGCTTGGCCCCAGTGATGTACATTTGGTAAATCTGACAATAATTATATCCTCCTGATTCCTGCTTACAAGCAAAACACTTTGATTAAATTACTTTGGCGATAACTAACTCATTAGGAATGCGGGGCACCACTGAATCCTTAGTTTATAGAGAGGGCTATGTCCCGAATCCACTCTTAATGATCTGAAGATCTTTTATATCAATAGCAGTCAATCATGAATTATTCTTTACCTTCTATCAGTCTCATCTGAAAGTCGTAAAATTCTTGGTTATTGCTCGAACCCTAATATAAATTATGAATCAGCGATTTACTAACTAATCAATCAAATCACAGACATACATGAAAATACATAGATATTGTACATTGGGTTGCAACATGATACAAAGAAAAAGTCCCTAGCGGACGAAACCGATATGACTGCTTGGTAGACAAAATAAAAGGGGTGTGCAGTTCAAGAGCGGGAAACTCATAGAGGATTACGACACTCATAGAAACTGCTAACACTTTACATGAATGACCGCTCATTCGAAAATAAATCGCAATTTATATTTATGCACGTATGTCATTGTTGTTTTCTCTGTTGGAATCCAGTCCTTCTGCTGGAGACAGAAAAGTCTCTGGTTGCATTTCCCCGAAGATCAAAGTATTTTGTGGATGTTAGAATGGGTACTTCAGAGTACTGTGTTTCGGCAGTTGTACTTGTCCCAGATTTACGTAATTTCTAACTTCAGACTAGTAATTTGTGTCGTCTGGAATTTCTCACTTATTCAGTAGTGAATCGATAGTCTCAAAGTTTAACCATATCCAGCCAATGGTCCACATGGGATGGTTTTCTGGTCTAGTTTCTACAGGTCTTAACCATTTGAGACATCGTCCTTACCATGTCTCTTTGGCACCTTGTAGTTTTAACCACTTCACACACCAGAGTCCCCCGGCATGTTTTGGTCTTAGAAATTCAACCATTTGCATCCTTAGCTTACACCCATTGTTTGCGTGGTCTGGTGTGAATATCAGCAGGGGTGGGTTTTATACATTTCGGTAGAAAATGGCTGTTCCATGAAGCCAAATGTGATATCTGGGCTCACGGGGGTGTGGCCACTGACTAGTTAATACTCTTGTTTAGAAGGTTAATATCACATTACATCTTTTCACAAATAGTTTCATGTTTATTCACATACATTTCACAATATTTAGATGTAACCCTGACAGCTGGGAAATATACACTTTAACCTCTTGCTCCTACCTGACACGCAGGCGTCCCATCTAGACATCTGGAAATGCAAATGCGCTACGCTAAATGCTAATAGTACTAGTTAAGAGATACAGTTATGTGTGTTTCCTGTCCTTCATGAGATGACCAAATGAAACACACTCGTCATAACTGTCCCTTAAGTGTCCAGGGACCATTCATCACTAAGTATTGAACGCTGTGCTGTAGTCAATGAACAGCATTCTCACATAGGTGTTCCTTTTGTCCAGGTGGGATAGGGCAGTGTGGAATGTGTTTGAGATTGTGACATCTGTGGATTTGTTGGGGCGATATGTGAATTGGAGTGGGTCTAGGGTTTCTGGGATGATGGTGTTGATATGAGCCATGACCAACCTTTCAAAGCACTTCATGGCTACCGACGTTAGTGCTACAGCAGAATATCAGGCCATCCATCTTTGCGCTGATGCGCAGCTGGGTCATGCAGCAAAACGCACAGTCAAGTCAACATGAAAATGGCTAAAAAGAAACACATTTGAAGTTTTGGAATGGCCTGTGAAAATCCAAACTTAATCCCAATTGATATGTTGTGGCATGACTTTAAATGAGCAGTTCATGCTAGAAAACCCACAAATCTCTGTTCGGCATGGAAGAGTGGGCCAAAATTCCTCCACAGCGACTTGAGAGACTGATCAACAACTACAGGAAGTGTTTTGTTGGACTCATTGCAGTTTAAGATGGCTCAACCAGTTATTGAGTTTAAGGGGGCAATTGTTTTTTCTCACAGGGACATTGGGTGTTACATAACTTTGTTCATGAAATAAGTATGTCATTGTTCACTTAGGTTACCTTTATCAAATATTAGGTTTTGGTTGAAGATCTGATAACATTCAGTATCAAAAATATGCAAAAGTAGAGAGAATTAGAAAGGTGCAAATATTGTTTCACAGCATTGTACATGCTTATTAAATCATGCCAGGAAGTCTGATGACAAGATCTCCATGGTCAGGAAATGTTAGAGAGCATGCTTTACCTATACTGGGTCACCCCATCCTAGGGAGTTTGTATGAGGGCCTCGTACTGCCACCCTGCCTGGTCCTCCCACCCTTACAGGCGTGTAATGAGGGCTCCTGCACTGCTGTTGACTGGATAGATAGACGGGATGATATCACACAGCAGATTAAATGATCAGTGGTTCCCCAGCAAGCAGCTAGTGCTGATGGGAATAAGATGTGCCTGCTGATTCTCGGTTTGCAGGCAGGGAGGTAAACATCACTTCTCCGATGTCTTTCAGGACACCTCATTAGAACACACACACACACACACACACACACACACACACACACACACACACACACACACACACACACACACACACACACACACACACACACACACACACACACACACACACACACACACACACACACACACACACACACACACACACACACACACACACACACACACACACAGAGACCAGCCAAACAGTGGTAATAACATGTTGATCTTCTTTCAAATTGAACTTTCACCACCCAGGCAGCTTTAGATGTTGAGCGCAGAGCAGTGCAACTTCCATAGACAAACATTGGCATTAGAATGAACCGTAATGAAGAGTGACTTTTAACTTTCCTAAAAGTCAGTTCGTCAAATGTCTGCCCTTCTAAAGCTTCCCCGGTTAACTGTAAGTGCAGTTATTGTGAAGTTGAAACGTCTAAGAGCAAAAACGGCTCAGCCGAGAAGTGGTAGGCCACACAAGATCACAGAACAGGACCGCCAAGTGCTGATGCGCATAGCACGTTAAAATCAACTGTCATCGGTTCCAACACTCACTACCGAGTTCTAAACTGCCTCTGGAAGCAATGTTAGCACAAGAACTGTACGTCAGGAGCTTTATGAAATGGGTTTTCATGGCTGAGCAGCCTGCACACAAACCTAAGATCACCATGCGCAATGCCAAACGTCGTCCAACATCAGTGCCCAACCTCACTAATGCTCTTGTGGCAAGTCCCAGCAGCAATTTTCCAACATCTAGTGGAAAACCTTCCCAGACGAGTCGAGGCTGTTACAGCAGCGAAGGGGGAACCAACTCCATATTAATGCCCATGATTTTTTAATGAGATGTTCAACGAGCAGGTAGGTGTCCACATACTTTTCGTCATGTAGTGTACGTCAGGCTTCCATCATTATCTGAGGTTCTCAGGTGATCTTAGATAGACCCACCTCCCCTGCAGCAGATACATCATGGGTCAATAATACTCAAACAGAAACGTGGAGATTCTGTTGATATCAACTCAAGTAGCCTGTGTTTGTACAGTATGTGTGTATGTCAACTGACCTGTGTGTGTCACAGTAACTGTGTGTCTGTGTTCCAGAGCCACAGTGAGGAAGGGGATGTCATTCAGTACAGCGAGGCCCAGTGACTCAGCCTTATGGGACATCGCCCTGGAGTCTGGCAGAGGGGGCGCAAACACCATCTCTGCCGTGTGTCAGAGGAAAACCACCATCACCGGGAAAAGGTGTGTGTTCAAGAATGAGATAGGTTCCTAACCAACCTCTATTGAATTCAAAAGAATGAAGCTACAAATGGTTCTGAACATCTTATACGTTACAAAACTGAGTGATTGCCAAATTTCTAAAAGCCCTACATTTTCCACTTTCTTAAATGGCCTTCCTCTGTCCTGTTACCACTGACTGATATAAGTAGTGAACGATTGTTGATGCACAGCACGTGTCGAAGACAAGGGTAGAATAAACAAACAGGTTTGTTATAGATGTCGGATAATTCTCCTTGTTAAAACATCATGATTTATTTTAACCTTTATTTAACTAGGCAAGTCAGTTAAGAACAATTTCAGCCTAGGAACAGTGGGTTAACTGCTTTGTTCAGGGGTAGAACGATAGATTTTTATCTGTCAGCTTGGGGATTCGATCCACCAACCTTCAGTTACTGGCTCAACGCTCTAACCACTAGGCTACCTGCCACCACATCTGTTAAAATAGGAAGAAGGAACAAATTACAAATCTAGAATTTTGATTGAGGAATAAAACTATTGAATTTCATCAGTTGCCTTGTTGGTGTGGTCATGGCATTTTTGCTACAGCCTGTTATTGTATGAAGCAGGTCTATGTTACATTGTGATGAATCACTCTCATTGTAAATAGACTGAAGGGACTATTCAAATTCCTCATTAGGGAACTATTTTAACAGATACAGTATATGTGACATAGTTATTTGCTTTAGGCAGTAATTCCCCTGATTTACATTAGATATATTATTATGAGACCCGGTGATTTCCCTGGTCAGGTGAGGTCATTTGGTCAGGAAGAAACTCTGGGCCCTAGTTATAATCTCATGCAATGTGCACCGGTTTCCCGGACAGAGATCAAGCCTAGTGCTGACTAAAAAAGCACTCCCCAATGAACAATATTAATTGAAATAGACTATACGACTAATCTTTTACCTGGGAAACCAGCCCTATAACTACAAGGAATAACATACAGTAGTTGACAATGCAAATCAGTTGTTTGTAATCCTCTGAGATTATGATGACATCAGTAAGAACGTTAGTATTCCTGCGGTCTACCACAGTGGGGGAGGGATCAACTGGGTTAATAAGAACACTTTAAAACCCTCAAACTCAACTCTGGACCTCGAAGCCTGTTCCGCTGCATTTTTTCATTGTTCCCCTCTAATCGGGTCCTTCTTTAGATTGGGATACCAGGTAGGTGCAATTCATTATCAGGTAGAACACAAAATTAGCAGGCTCCGGACCTCGTAGGGCAGGTATTCCCAGGGGTACGCACAATGCTGTCGGGTGTACGAATACATTTTAAAAATGTGATTTATTTTTTTCTTCACATTTTCAAACAGTACATTTATATTTTCCAACGGGGCTATACATTTGTGTGTTTTTTTCTTGCCTGATTAGCCTAGTTTCACTGCTAAAAATAAAATGTAACCATCTAGTGTTTAGCAAAATAGCAACACAATGTCAAATACAGGTAGCCTAGTCAAATAATTAACATCCAATCATATTAACCGTTACACTCTCACAGTAAACCTTCACTCTTGCGCAGACATTTAGAAACTAAACATGACAATTGGAAAAATAAGCGTCAGGAGTTTTGAGGGAGAATAAAGACGTATAAAAGCAACAGATACCATTAATAAGAAAGGGCTAGAAGTGTCTTATATGGTGAGCTACCGAGTGGCTAGGACAGGCAAGCCCCATACTATTGTGGAGGACTTCATTCTTCCTGCTGCCACGAATATGGCTGGGATATGCCGGGGGAAAAGTCCCAAAAAACTATACAGACAATTACTTAATTACGTATCAGTGACTTGGCAGGATATGTTTTGAAACAATTACTGCTTCACGTACATGCCAGTGAATTATATGTGTTACAGTTGGATGAGTCAATAGATGTGGCAGGCCTGGCACAGCTCCTGGTATATGTCCGTTACGTTTATGGGGGGTCAATTAAGGAGGACAACGTGAGAGGATATTTTTTAAGTACTGGACAGCTTTGTGACATTACATTTACTTTGGTGGTCAAGATGTGTTAGTATCTGTACTGATGGCGCAAAAGCCATGACAGGGAGACATAGTATAGTAGTAACGCGTGTGCAAGCAGTTGCTCCCGACGCCACTTGGGTACCCTGCAGCATCCACCGAGAGGCTCTTGCTGCCAAGGGAATGCCTGACAGCTTGAAAGACACTACAGTGAAAATTGTTATCTTTGTTAAAGCAAGACCCCTGAACTCTCGTGTATTTTCTGCATTATGCAATGATATGGGCAGCGACCATGTAATGCTTTTACAACGTGCTGGTTATCAAGTGTCAAAGAATTGACACGTTTTTTTTTAATTGAGTGACGAGCTTAAAGTTTTCTTTACTGACCATCAAGTTTCTCACACGACTGGCCTATCTGCGTGATGTTTATTTTCACCTGCGTGATCTGAATCTAGGATTACAGGGACTCTCCATAACTACATTCAATGTGCAGGACAACATTGAAGCTATGATTAAGGAGTTGGAGCTCTTTCTGTCTGTCTGCATGAACTTGGACAACACACAAGTCTTTCCGTCATTGTATGATTTTTAGTGTGCAAATTAACTCAAGCTTACGGACAATGTCAAATGTGATATAGCGAAGTACCTGAGTGAGCTGAGTATGCAATTACACAGGTATTTTCCCGAAATGGACGACACAAAATACTGGATTCGTTATCCCTTTCATGCCCTGCCTACACTTACCGATATCTGAACAAGAGATCCTCATTGAAACTGCAACAAGCAGTTCTGCGAAAATTGAATTTAATCAGAAGCCAATGCCAGATTTCTGGATAGGACTGCACTCAGAGTTTCTTGCCTTGGCAAATGACACTGATACCCTTTGCAACCACATACCTATTTGAGATTTGATTCTCGGCCCTCACTAGCATGACAACTAAATACAGGCACAGACTGTGTGTGGAAAATGATTTAAGACTGAGACTCTCTCCAATGCATCATTTAAAGGACACCCTTCTCATTAACCTGTTTGTGAGTTATTCACAATTTTTGATTGACAAACAAGGTTTTATATGTAAGATGGCTAAATAAAGAGCAACATCGAATAGTGTGTGTGTGTGTGGCAGGGTTTAAATGATGCCAACAAAAAAAGAGTGTGCACAGCTGGAGGTTGAATGTTTGAAGGGGTACAAGGACTATAACATTTTGGGAACCACTCTCGTAGGGTAGGAGTTGAATACCCCTGGTTTAGAATGTCTCTTCATTATGTGATCTTGTAGTCCCCCATCTTTATATCAGACACATGTTGTTGGTGACAACTCAGAGGCGGCAGGGTAGCCTAGTGGTTAGAGCATTGGACTAGTAACCGAAAGGTTGCAAGTTCAAATCCCCGAGCTGACAAGGTACAACATCTGTCGTTCTGCCCCTAAACAGGCAGTCATTGGAAATAAGAATTTGTTCTTAACTGACTTGCCTAGTAAAATAAAGGTAAAATAAAAAATTGTCAATTGTTATTTTGTCATTAAAGGCATTTGATCTAAGTACTCAAGTGATGTACACAAGTCAATGCTGCCAATAGATTTCAGTTGCTATATTATTCATGTATGTATTTAATTGAAAACATTCTGAGAAGTTGGCACCATAACTGTATATGACACTTAATCTTTTCTCATGGACACATGTAGAATTGTAACAGGCCAGGTAACGTGGATGTGTAAAGCATCACATCTACAGTATTTATTGATGGACTGGACATGTTGGCTTTAGGGGACAGCATCACACAGCATCACGTGTCACATTATCAAAAATGTACCGTCAACAAGGAACATGCTGCTATCACAGCACTACCTGATCCAGATGGCAAAACAGACCTCTGCCCAGCAACCTCCCAGCACTTGCTCTCCCCCTCAGACTCAGAGACAAACACACACACGCACGCACGCACACACATACATACATACACTCTCCAACCCGGCTCAGCGTGCCGCCCGTCCGACCCACTTATCTGTAATCATCAGTGCGTTATCCGGGCTTAAGCACTGGCCGGCTTGCTCCAGGGAAGATTAGGAGCCCAGATATTCCAAGTCCCAGCAGCTGTATTAACTAGTGAATAACCAGTGAACACCCAGGCGGGTGGACAGAGGTCCCCCCCCCCCCCCATGCATCCACTCTGGAACTGAGGATAGGAAGCTATACAGGCTGTGACCATCAAAGCCCTCAGAGGGAAAATTTACATTTTTTTCTCCTCCATTCCTGTCTAGTAGTAATTGAGTGGAATCATGGTGAAAATGGTCCCAATGAACCACCAAGACTCCTGTCCAATCCCTTTTATTGAGAAAGAAGTGAATGTTGAGCAAAGCTATCTAGAGGTCCTATCTGAGCATTAGAGATGCTGTCAAGGCTCTGACTGGTTTAAAAATCCTTAGGAGTCGATTGAGTTTCCAGTGGGCCGTCAAAATCCATCCATTTAAGAAGATATCAGTTTTTTTTAATGGGCTGCATCTCAATCCACCACATCCGCCTTCAGATACACCGCTGTTTGTCAGACCAGGAGACGTCGCAAAAATCGGTCTGTAGCATCAGAATGGTTTTGCCTTAAGGCTAACATGATCACTCTATGGAAAGACGAGACTCTCACGAACACGATGCTATTCTCCGGGACTCGTTTGAAGGTAACCCGGTACCGGAAGTATGGAAGTAGTTTTATACCAACAAAAAAAGGGGATAAATATGTGTCCCAAATAAAATATATTTCATGAGCTTTCTTATATCTCCTAGATATAGGACAGACACTTCAAACTCTATTTTGACATTTGTGAATGTGTTATTCAATGTGTTTCTATGGGCTATAGTAGTAAAGGCAAAGTTAAATATTTGTATCTTTTTTTTCTAATTATTATTTTATACATACAGGGGTCCTAAAATTCTAAGTCAAATAGCTCAATGGTATGACCATTGAAGTGATGTTGACATCTGCTAGGTTGGAGGAACATGAACAACTATGATACCCAAACTATGACTGTCAACACTTACCTAAACTACAGTATAACTAAAGTGTAGATTATACCAGTCTCGTTTTCATAATATCACTGGGACTTTGAATATGCATGTTAGATCTTGTTGATTGCAGCATTCATGTCCATTCATGAGCTGTGAAACATTGTATTAAATATGATTTTGTGAAAATCATTAGAATGCAGAACGGGACTATAACTCTCTTCCAGGATTGTCAGGGGTCTGTTGGAGGTATTGCAGCTTGACTTTGAGACCAAGGAGTTGACTGATCAACAATCAGAGAGCCAGATGATCACATGGCGTTTTGAGACAGGAAACATCAAGGATGTCGGCATCATGAGGATCTATACCACTCAGAGAGACTACGTGGGTCTGGCACCACTGGTCATGGTGAGGTGTGTGTGTGTGTGTGTGTGTGTGTGTGTGTGTGTGTGTGTGTGTGTGTGTGTGTGTGTGTGTGTGTGTGTGTGTGTGTGTGTGTGTGTGTGTGTGTGTGTGTGTGTGTGTGTGTGTGTGTGTGTGTGTGTGTGTGTGTGTGTGTCAAATCACATTTTATTTGTCACATGCGCTGAATACAACAGGTGTAATGTGTGTGTGTGTGCTCGAGTGCGTGCGTGGCATTTTATTACTATGTGTGCATGCATATCTTTGTGCATAATATCTAATAATAATATCTAATAATATCTAATGCAGCAGCTGCATTAACAGTAACACCACCACTGTATTATCCCTGCAGCTTAACTGTGAGTTGAATTAACCTCCCCTGGACGTGTAACTAAGTGTAGGCTGGGTGTACCATAATTTTACCTCTATTGTTCTCTCATCGGGTTTGATGTTTTATGATGGCGATAAAGGAACAATAAAGCGTGTGTGTAAATGATTGGAGAGCCCTGGAGAGGGGATGTCGGGGGGGGGGGGGGTGTTAATTGTTGACCGGCTGAGTGCCAGCTCCCTTGGCCTCTAGCTTTGATCAATTCTGTCCCAGGTCACACTCTCCCTCAGTCAGTGTTAATGAAGTTGACGTTCATTGAGAGGATCAAACAGCTCCCATAGGTAGGAATGGATCATCTTTTTAATGAAGCCACAATGCATATTGATTTATAAAATGTCTCCCTAAGTATGTACTAAGTACAGATCTGGATTGTCAGAAGACGCTAATACCACCTGCAAACTTGTGACCGAAATCAAGCACACTTCCATTACGTTTGTGAGTACTTCACACATTCACAACAGTGTTTGTGGCACAAATCCCATTGAATTGCTTCAGTACAGTAGGTTTGTACCAATAGTCAGTTAGGTTTGGGTGTCTTTCAGAGGCAGAACTAGAGCTTGTCCTTTCTGAATCGCGGTCAGCAGCTGTTGTGCTGTGCTGCTGAGTTTAGAACAGCTGACAGGCTGCCCTGCAACATCTGTTGAGTGCTTCAGTTAAATCTACACCAGGCCAGGGCATACAGTCATCAGCCACTGTATCCACCCCTACAACTCCTAGATTAGGAAGACATTTTATTAGAGAGCATCACGACCAGAAAACTATTTTGAATCAATGTTCAAAGAGAGGTTATGGAGCTACAAGAGAGATTTCATCAGCCGTGGATCAACGTTGACTTGTCTATTCATGTTGAGAAGTTATACCTAGCAGTTAAACACAATAAACAGTACAAGGTAATGTGTGTGCATGTGATTGTGTGTGGGCATGCATTGGTGCATGCATGTGAATGTACAGTACATGCCAGTTTGTGTATGTATTTGTATGATAATCTGCCTGCCTGCCTGCCTCACACGGTCGCTGTGTCCTGTCTTACCCCCTTGTAGGACAGTGACGTGCTGAACACAGCTGTTCTGACTGCTAAGAAGGTGTCTGTCCCAGTCAGGACTCTGGCTGTGGAGGCTGATGGCTCCGTCACTGATGTCACCAACTACACCAACTGCAGGTCCACTGATGAAAATGTGCTGAAGGTACAGCATTGGAACCCCTTTTTCAATATTCACTGTTTCCCTATGTTGCAAGATAACAAGTTGGGTATGGGCACCCACAACACAATAAAAACTCATACAAAACCATAGTTACACATCAATTAAAAACACCAAATCCTCCTCCACAGTAACTAAACACAACAAACTCTGAATACCCCATATACTCATAAACAGATCAATATTGTTAACCAGTTTGTAATAGGCTGTCCCCAAATACTGTTCTTTCGGGTCTTCCATATTGCTAATTTAGCTGCCCCTAACACATAATTAAGCAAAATAACTACACCCCTTCGACTAAACCTGTACTTTAGACCAAATATAAACAGTTGGGAAAAGAAAACCTCTCCCAAAGCTGAGAACCAAGAAGTGATCAGGTCAATCATCCCAACCAATCTGGGACACTGTAAAAACAGATGTGCCAGAGTTTCACACCCAGCACAGAAAGGACACCCTTCCCCAACTGTCAGATCCAGGTATACCAGATGCATAAAGGAAACCCTTCCCCAACAGTAGGATAAAAAGATGAATAAAGGAAACCCTTCCCCAACTGTCGGATCCAGGTGTACCAGATGCATAAAGGAAACCCTTCCCCAGCTGTCGGATTCAGGTGTACCAGATGCATAAAGGAAACCCTTCCCCAACAGTAGGATCCAGGTGTACCAGATGCATAAAGGACACCCTTCCCCAACAGTAGGATCCAGGTGTACCAAATGCATAAAGGACACCCTTCCCCAACAGTAGGATCCAGGTGTACCAGATGCATAAAGGACACCCTTCCCCAACAGTAGGATCCAGGTGTACCAGATGCATAAAGGACACCCTTCCCCAACAGTAGGATGCAGGTGTACCAGATGCATAAAGGACACCCTTCCCCAACAGTAGGATGCAGGTGAACCAGATGCATATTGGTGGCTATGGCTCCATGTATTATCCTCCATTGGAGGTCAGCTGTCCTCTTTTCATTAGGCAGTTTGTGAAAGAGGCTCTTCAAAATGCCACATCCCTGGTGGCGTGCAGGCCTTACGGGACTTGACAAGAACTCTCCAAGCCTGCATAACATACTCATAAAATGGAGTCAGGCCAGGCAAATCACCCCCCTCCAGCTTTAAGAGGAAAATGTGCTTGTCTTAGCCCAAACAGCCCGCTCTCCTCATCAATGTGTAGGCTGTGTCGACCCAGCTAGAACCGTCACAGTACAACAGTCTCTGGGCTGCTTGAAGACGGAAAGCCATGATCCTGGAAGAAATGTCCACCAAACCTTGCCCACCCTCGTGCAGTGGCAAGTACAGGGCTAAAGCTTTAATCCAATGTCGTCCAGACCAGAAGAAATTGACAAGGGTCCTCTGAAGCTCTTGTATCAGACCCCCCCGGTGGCTGTAAAATCATTAGTCTGTGCCACAGGATAGAGGCAGCAAGATTATTAGCTACCAGTACCCTTCCCCTATAAGACAGCTGGGTAGCAACCATTCCCACCTTGACAGTCTGGCACACCCTTTCACCAATACACCCTCCCAAAACATGACATCATGTAACAACTTAACATTAAAATACCAGTAAGATGATGACCTTAGTGGACAGGACAAGTGAATATCAACAGTAACAATATGTTGATCAGAGAAACCCACAGGAGTAATGTCACACCTTCCATCCCTACAACAGTAGTGATCAGATACATACAACCTGTCTAACCTTCCAACCCTACTACAGTAGTGATCAGATACATACAACCTATCTAACCTTGCTGCAATGACACGACCTTCATTAACTTTTAGCCATGTGTACTGCCTAACTTTTGCATTCTTTACTCTCTACACATCAGAAAGCTCAAACTCAGGTAATAGACCAGACAGGCAAGTTGCTGACCGCAGATGAGGTTCTTCAGCAGTGCGGTCAACAGTAAAATCTACTGTACAATTCCAGTCCCCCCCTAAAACCATGCACCCCTCTTGGTCACACTGTCTTAAGGTTTCCTTTATTTTATCAAATACAGCAATATGCTCTGTACCCTCATTAGGAGCATAAACATTAAAAAACAAATAAAAAACCCATAACATCCACCTTGACCAATAAAACCCAACCCTTGACAATCTCTGTTGTAGATGCCACATTCACCCCTTAGCCTGAGGAAAACAAAATTGCCACCCCAGCACTGAAATTAGTACCATGACTGAGTACATGCCGCCCCTCCAACCACATACCCCAGTCAACCTCATTAGCCTCATCACTATGTCTCCTGTAGAAAAACTACATTAAGCCTTTTCTGTTTCATTACTTCTAATACCCAAGCCCTCTTATTCCTGTCCCTTCCCCCATGAATATTGAGATAACCTTTCCTTAGTACCTCCATATAGAAAAGAGAAAGGAAAAGCAGAAGAAACCAAAGAGAAAATAGACACCCTATGAGGCATGATCATCATCATTGTTTTAATTTTCTATTAACCTGACCACGTTTCCCACTACCTTTTGCTGCTGTGACAGCAGTAACACATTTCCTCAAGTGAAAATGCTTCTTCACGTTCAACTGGTCTAACCCCACCGTCTTCTGTAACATCACAGCTGACCTCACTAACGTATCAATGTCAAAACAAATCTGCCAATTTGACAGATTTCCTAAAAGTCTGATCCAGTCTGATCCAGGAACCCATTTACCTCCACTAGATTGTAAATTCGAGTCGTGGACCAGCTGCTATCATATCAAGAGATATCCATATCCTTCTCCTGATCCTCCTCAACTGAGGCCACAGACCACTGACTCCCTTCTACCACATCCCTCTCAATACTCCCCACTTGCACCCAATCACTCGTACCAGGCATCTCCTCCACTACCTGGGAGACTAGCCCCACCTGCACCCCCTCCTGTACCCCAGCACTCATACTTGCCTAGTTAAATAAAGGTAAAATTGAAAAAATGTAAAAAAAATTGTGGCTGCTCTACCACTGTCGGCCCATCTCTTCCTACATCAGTGGGCCCAGAGGACCACCTGCGCACCTCCCTCTGCCTTCTCCCTTTTCGGGCAAGCATGTCGCTTATGGCCAACATCATCACACTCAGAACACCGTTGACTACCTGTACGAGCCATATACAATCTGTTGTCATACTTGACCACCACGGCTTTATTCATCCATGACACATAAGCAACATTCTCATATCCTACCTTCTCTCCTACGGCGACCAGAATCTCCTCCACAGTAGCTTCAGTAACACACCTAAAGCTGTGTCGAAGTCATCCCCGCCAAAAAAGCCTAAAGCTGTGAGGTCACCATCCCTGCCAAAACCAGGGTAATTTCGACACTAAAAACAATACACTTAATTCTACCACAACAACTAAATAAAAATAATGATAACCTTAATAATGCATAGGAAGAAAAGAAACGTAAAAGAAAAACCAAGATATCTAACTCTACACAGCGCTCACACTCACTCACACAATTCCCAGCATGCACCAAACACGAGAGAGAGAGTCTTTTCAAGGTAAGCCCTGGAACTGTATCCAGTTTCTTTCATATCACTCTCTCTTCCCGATCAGTGACCCCTATTAGAGTAAAGCACCTCACTGGGTCAGGGTAAAGGATGATCCCCGAGCATGGATACATTTCTATACACATAAACACAGATACAGTAAGATGGTTCCACAGCATGCTCTTTCTCTCTTCTCTCTCTCGGCACTTAGATGGATAAGCATACAGTATGTGACTATGGGCACAGGGACCTCACGTTTGATAGAACGCTTGCTAACCACTTAAATAACTCCACATGGAGAGGTTGTGTTCTTTAACTCAACCACCACCACCCCCCCCCCCCCCCGTCCAGGTGTCGGATCGTTGTGACTATGTGTTTGTGAACGGGAAGGAGACGAGGGGGGAGGGTGAGGATGGTACTCAACTTCACCTACAGCTACCTGAGCGCCCAGCTGGAGATGAGTGTGTGGATGCCCCGCCTCCCCCTGGTCATCGACGTGCCTGACCCCGAGCTCAGCCAGATCAAGGGCTGGAGGGTCCCGGTGGCCGCTGGCAACAAGAGGTATGGTTTTGTTTGTTAACAACTCTCCACATATCGATGTTAGTAGAGCTTTCATCTCGGCCAATGCTATTTTATAGCCATAGTACAGAATGGGAGAGCTGATGCCATGACCTGCCTGAGTTTGGCTTTCATTACATTTTAAAGAAGGATTTAATAAATTGTGAGTTGTACAAACGTCATAAAAAATAATCACAAGAGCTACTGGTAGTGACCCACTGCATAGTGACAAAGGATGAAATCAAAGAACATTAAATGTAAGTAGGATTTCACAGAGCTATACCCAGAATCCTAAACCCCTAAACCACAAAATAGTGTTTGTTTACCAGCCTCATAAACTAGAGCTGTGCTGTTCAGACAGATAGATGAATTCATAAATGCAAGCAGTGCAGTAAGTACTATGACAGAGAGGGTACGGAATGGAAATCCCCCAGCTTACCAGCCTTGCCTAATGCATATTACAGAGAGACTCTATAATAATCAACTATAATCACATCACTGTTAGTTACATAAGTGTGTTATGCCCTGTAGATGGGACTGTATAGACTTGCTCTCAGGAAACAGGTCAGTAGGGTCTCTCTCAATACTGAGTGTCGTACCGCTGCCTGGTTCTCACTCAATACACTGACGTGGATGGATGGATTGTGTAGGGTGTTGTTGTTTTTCTCTGGCGATATCTTAACATGGTTTTGGCTGGTTTCAGAGCCAGCTACCCAAATCCATTTAACCCTCAGTTATTTTTTGAAGACATCTGTCAGTTCTTGGTTTAAGTATACTTAAGCAATAAGGCCCTAAGGGGTGTGATATATGGCTAATATTGTCTCATATACACACGGGTGGGTGGTTGGGTTGAGCTAATTAGCACCCAGTATCAAAACTACCCGGTTTACAAAATTTATAAAATTATGTTTTGTCTTGCATTACTCTGGTCATAGCCATAAATACCCTGTGTCTGTGTGTGTGTGTGTCTCAGGACCAGCTGGGACAGTGAGGAAGAGGAGGAGATGAGGAAGGGCAGAGGCTGCATGCTACAGTACCAACACACTGTGGTTAGGGTGCTCACACCCTTTGTAGCTGAGCCGTCGGACCCAGCTCCAGACCCCATGGCAGGGAAAGTGGGGGGGGCTTTGGAGAGTTTCCTGGGGACAGACTGGCAGGTGGATGTCACCAGGCTGGTGCGTTACTCTTTCAGGGTGAGAGACCCAGCTATAGCCAGACTACAGGCTGGGACTGTACTGCAGGGACGCGCTGCAGGGACCACGACACTACAGGTAATGTGTTTGTATGCGTGTGTACATACAATGCCTTCAGAAGGTATTCAAACCCTTGATTTTGTCCACATTTTGGCGTGTTACAGCCTGCCTTTAAAATGGATTCTATTGAGATTTTGTGTCACTGGCCTACACATAATACCCCGTAATGTCGGAGTGGAATTATGTTTGTTTTTTAAATTATTACACATTTTATTAAAATGAAAAGCTGAAATGTCCCCGCGCGGGACAGTTGAACCAACGTGCGCTAATGTCATTAGCATGAGGTGAGACTGAAAAGATTTGGTATGGGTCCTCAGAGCCTCAAAAGGTTCTACAGCTGCACCGTCGACAGCATTCTGACTGGTTGCATCACTGCCTGGTATAGCAACTGCTCGGCCCCTGGTCGCAAGGCACTACAGAGGGTTGTGCGAATGGCCCAGTCCATCACTGGTGCCAAGCTTCCTGCAATCCAGGACCTTGGTGTCGGAGGAAGGCCGAAAAAATTGTCAAAGACTCCAGCTACCCAAGTCATAGACTGTTCTCTCTGCTACCACATGGCAAGTGGTACCAGAGCGCCATGTCTTGGTCCAAGAGGCTTCTAAACAGCTTCTACCCCCAAGCCATAAGACTCCTGAACATCTAATCAAATGGCTACCTAGACTATTTGCATTGCCCCCCCCCCCCTCTCTTTTATACCACTGCAACTCTCTGTTATCATCATCTATGCATAGTCACTTTAATAACTCTACCTACATGTACATATTACCTCAACTAACCGGTGCCCCCTCTCATTGACTCTGTACCAATACCCCCCTGTATATATGTTCACTATTGTTATTTTACTGCTGCTCAGTAATTACAGGTTACTTTTATTTCGTATTCCTTTACACATTTTTTAAAACTGTATTGTTGGTTAGGGGCTCGTAAGTGAACATTTCACTGTAAGGTCTACACCTGTTGTATTTTGCGCATGTGGCTTATACAATTTATTTGATTTGTAAGTAACAAGAACATTTCCCAGGACATAGACCCATCTGATATGGGCAGAAAGCTTAAATTATTGTTAATCTTACTGCACTGTCTAGTTTACAGTAGCTATTACAGTGAAATAATAGCTTGCTATTGTTTGATGAGAGTGCACAGTTATGAACTTGAAAATGCATTAATAAACCAATTAGGCACATTTGGGCAGACATGATACAACATTTTGAACAGAAATACAATGGTGCATTGGATCAGTCTAACATGTTGCACATACACTGCTGCCATCTAGTGTCCAAAATCTAAATTGTGCCAAAGATGGAATAATACATTGAGGCCTTTCTCTTGCATTTCAAAGATGATACAAAAATATATTGTCATGTTTGTCATTTATTATCATGTCTTGTCCCTGTGCTCCCCATTCTATTCGTTTCCCTCTGCTGGTCTTATTAGGTTCTTTCCCTCTTTCTATCCCTCTCTCTCCCCCTCCCTCTCTCACTCTCTCGCTCTCTCTTCTCTCTATCGTTCCGTTCCTGCTCCCAGCTGTTCCTATTCCCCTAATCATCATTTAGTCTTCCCACACCTGTTCCCGATCCTTTCTCCTGATTAGAGTCCCTATTTCTTCCTTTGTGTTCCGTTCCTGTCCTGTCGGTTCCTTGTTTAGAATTCACCGTGCTGTGATTGTGTATCACCCTGTCCTGTCGTGTTTTTGCCTTCATCAGATGCTGCGTGTGAGCAGGTGTCTCTGTCAGCTACGGCCTGCGCCTACCCGAAGCGACCTGCAGTCTGTGGCCGCTTCTCCTGTTATTCCCCTCTACAGACTAGAGGATTTCTGTTATTCCCTGTTTGGACATTTCCTGTTAAGGATTCAGGATTTGTCGTTTTCTGTTTGGACTTGAATAAACTCTGTTTCTGTTAAGTCGCTTTTGGGTCCTCTTTCACCTGCATGGCAGAAAGAACCGACCAAGGAATGGACCCAGCGACTTCAGACGCTCGTTACACTGCCGTCGAGATCCAAGGAGCCATGCTCGGCAGACACGAGCAGGAATTGTCTGCTGCTCGCCATGCCGTGGAGAACCTGGCCGCTCAGGTTTCCGACCTCTCTGGACAGTTCCAGAGTCTACGTCTCGTGCCACCTGTTACTTCCTGGCCTGCCGAGCCTCCAGAACCTAGGGTTAATAACCCACCTTGCTACTCCGGGCAGCCCACTGAGTGCCGCTCCTTTCTCACGCAGTGTGAGATTGTGTTCTCTCTCCAACCCAACACATACTCTAGAGAGAGAGCTCGGGTTGCTTACGTCATTTCACTCCTTACTGGCCGGGCTCGAGAATGGGGCACAGCTATCTGGGAGGCAAGGGCTGATTGCTCTAACAAGTTCCAGAACTTTAAAGAGGAGATGATTCGGGTTTTTGACCGTATAGTTTTTGGTAGGGAGGCTTCTAGGGCCCTGGCTTCCTTATGCCAAGGTGAACGGTCCATAACGGATTATTCTATTGAGTTTCGCACTCTTGCTGCCTCTAGTGAGTGGAACGAGCCGGCGCTGCTCGCTCGTTTTCTGGAGGGACTCCACGCAGTGGTTAAGGATGAGATTCTCTCCCGGGAGGTTCCTTCAGATGTGGACTCTTTGATTGCTCTCGCCATCCGCATAGAACGACGGGTAGATCTTCGTCACCGGGCTCGTGGAAGAGAGCTCACATCAACGGTGTTTCCCTGCTCCGCATCGCAACCATCTCCCTCCTCTGGCTTTGAGACTGAGCCCATGCAGCTGGGAGGGATTCGCATCTCGACTAAGGAGAGGGAACGGAGGATCACCAACCGCCTGTGCCTCTATTGCGGAGTTGCTGGACATTTTGTTAATTCATGTCCAGTAAAAGCCAGAGCTCATCTGTAAGCGGAGGGCTACAGGTGAGCGCAACTACTCAAGTCTCTCCATCAAAATCCTGTACTACTTTGTCGGTCCATCTACGCTGGACCGGTTCGGGTGCTACATGTAGTGCCTTGATAGACTCTGGGGCTGAGGGTTGTTTCATGGACGAAGCATGGGTTCGGAAACATGACATTCCTTTCAGAGAGTTAGAGAAGCCTACGCCCATGTTCGCCTTAGATGGTAGTCATCTTCCCAGTATCAGATTTGAGACACTACCTTTAACCCTCACAGTATCTGGTAACCACAGTGAGACTATTTCTTTTTTGATTTTCCGTTCACCGTTTACACCTGTTGTTTTGGGTCATCCCTGGCTAGTATGTCATAATCCTTCTATTAATTGGTCTAGTAATTCTATCCTATCCTGGAACGTTTCTTGTCATGTGAAGTGTTTAATGTCTGCCATCCCTCCCGTTTCTTCTGTCCCTACTTCTCAGGAGGAACCTGGCGATTTGACAGGAGTGCCGGAGGAATATCATGATCTGCGCACGGTCTTCAGTCGGTCCCGAGCCAACTCCCTTCCTCCTCACCGGTCGTATGATTGTAGTATTGATCTCCTTCCGGGGACCACTCCTCCTCGAGGTAGACTATACTCTCTGTCGGCTCCCGAACGTAAGGCTCTCGAGGATTATTTGTCTGTGTCTCTTGACGCCGGTACCATAGTGCCTTCTTCCTCTCCGGCCGGGGCGGGGTTCTTTTTTGTTAAGAAGAAGGACGGTACTCTGCTCCCCTGCGTGGATTATCGAGGGCTGAATGACATAACGGTTAAGAATCGTTATCCGCTTCCCCTTATGTCATCAGCCTTCGAGATTCTGCAGGGAGCCAGGTGCTTTACTAAGTTGGACCTTACCATCTCGTGCGCATCAGAGAGGGGGACGAGTGGAAAACGGCATTTAACACTCCGTTAGGGCATTTTGAGTACCGGGTTCTGCCGTTCGGTCTCGCCAATGCGCCAGCTGTTTTTCAGGCATTAGTTAATGATGTTCTGAGAGACATGCTGAACATCTTTGTTTTTGTCTATCTTGACGATATCCTGATTTTTTCTCCGTCACTCGAGATTCATGTTCAGCACGTTCGACGTGTTCTACAGCGCCTTTTAGAGAATTGTCTCTACGTAAAGGCTGAGAAGTGTTCTTTTCATGTCTCCTCCGTTACTTTTCTCGGTTCCGTTATTTCCGCTGAAGGCATTCAGATGGATTCCGCTAAGGTCCAAGCTGTCAGTGATTGGCCCGTTCCAAGGTCACGTGTCGAGTTGCAGCGCTTTTTAGGTTTCGCTAATTTCTATCGGCGTTTCATTCGTAATTTCGGTCAAGTTGCTGCCCCTCTCACAGCTCTTACTTCTGTCAAGACGTGTTTTAAGTGGTCCGGTTCCGCCCAGGAGCTTTTGATCTTCTAAAAGAACGTTTTACGTCCGCTCCTATCCTCGTTACTCCTGACGTCACTAGACAATTCATTGTCGAGGTTGACGCTTCAGAGGTAGGCGTGGGAGCCATTCTATCCCAGCGCTTCCAGTCTGACGATAAGGTTCATCCTTGCGCTTATTTTTCTCATCGCCTGTCGCCATCTGAGCGCAACTATGATGTGGGTAACCGTGAACTGCTCGCCATCCGCTTAGCCCTAGGCGAATGGCGACAGTGGTTGGAGGGGGCGACCGTTCCTTTTGTCGTTTGGACAGACCATAAGAACCTTGAGTACATCCGTTCTGCCAAACGACTTAATGCCCGTCAAGCTCGTTGGGCGTTGTTTTTTTCGCTCGTTTCGAGTTTGTGATTTCTTACCGTCCGGGTAGCAAGAACACCAAGCCTGATGCCTTATCCCGTCTGTTTAGTTCTTCTGTGGCTTCTACTGATCCCGAGGGGATTCTTCCTTATGGGCGTGTTGTCGGGTTAACAGTCTGGGGAATTGAAAGACAGGTTAAGCAAGCACTCACGCACACTGCGTCGCCGCGCGCTTGTCCTAGTAACCTCCTTTTCGTTCCTGTTTCCACTCGTCTGGCTGTTCTTCAGTGGGCTCACTCTGCCAAGTTAGCTGGTCATCCCGGTGTTCGAGGCACTCTTGCGTCTATTCGCCAGCGCTTTTGGTGGCCGACTCAGGAGCGTGACACGCGCCGTTTCGTGGCTGCTTGTTCGGACTGCGCGCAGACTAAGTCGGGTAACTCTCCTCCTGCCGGTCGTCTCAGACCGCTCCCCATTCCTTCTCGACCATGGTCTCACATCGCCTTAGACTTCATTACCGGTCTGCCTTTGTCTGCGGGGAAGACTGTGATTCTTACGGTTGTCGATAGGTTCTCTAAGGCGGCACATTTCATTCCCCTCGCTAAACTTCCTTCCGCTAAGGAGACGGCACAAATCATTATTGAGAATGTATTCAGAATTCATGGCCTCCCGTTAGACGCCGTTTCAGACAGAGGCCCGCAATTCACGTCACAGTTTTGGAGGGAGTTCTGTCGTTTGATTGGTGCGTCCGTCAGTCTTTCTTCCGGGTTTCATCCCCAGTCTAACGGTCAAGCAGAGAGGGCCAATCAGACGATTGGTCGCATACTACGCAGCCTTTCTTTCAGAAACCCTGCGTCTTGGGCAGAACAGCTCCCCTGGGCAGAATACGCTCCCAATTCGCTTCCTTCGTCTGCTACCGGGTTATCTCCGTTTCAGAGTAGTCTGGGTTACCAGCCTCCTCTGTTCTCATCCCAGCTTGCCGAGTCCAGCGTTCCCTCCGCTCAAGCGTTTGTCCAACGTTGTGAGCGCACCTGGAGGAGGGTGAGGTCTGCACTTTGCCGTTACAGGGCACAGACGGTGAGAGCCGCCAATAAACGCAGGATTAAGAGTCCAAGGTATTGTTGCGGCCAGAGAGTGTGGCTTTCCACTCGCAACCTTCCTCTTACGACAGCTTCTCGTAAGTTGACTCCGCGGTTCATTGGTCCGTTCCGTGTCTCCCAGGTCGTCAATCCTGTCGCTGTGCGACTGCTTCTTCCGCGACATCTTCGTCGCGTCCATCCTGTCTTCCATGTCTCCTGTGTTAAGCCCTTTCTTCGCACCCCCGTTCGTCTTCCCTCCCCCCTCCCGTCCTTGTCGAGAGCGCACCTATTTACAAGGTACATAAGATCATGGACATGCGTTCTCGGGGACGGGGTCACCAATACTTAGTGGATTGGGAGGGTTACGGTCCTGAGGAGAGGAGTTGGGTTCCGTCTCGGGACGTGCTGGACCGTTCACTCATCGATGATTTCCTCCGTTGCCGCCAGGATTCCTCCTCGAGTGCGCCAGGAGGCGCTCGGTGAGTGGGGGGTACTGTCATGTTTGTCATTTATTATCATGTCTTGTCCCTGTGCTCCCCATTCTATTCGTTTCCCTCTGCTGGTCTTATTAGGTTCTTTCCCTCTTTCTATCCCTCTCTCTCCCCCTCCCTCTCTCACTCTCTCGCTCTCTCTTCTCTCTATCGTTCCGTTCCTGCTCCCAGCTGTTCCTATTCCCCTAATCATCATTTAGTCTTCCCACACCTGTTCCCGATCCTTTCCCCTGATTAGAGTCCCTATTTCTTCCTTTGTGTTCCGTTCCTGTCCTGTCGGTTCCTTGTTTAGAATTCACCGTGCTGTGATTGTGTATCGCCCTGTCCTGTCGTGTTTTTGCCTTCATCAGATGCTGCGTGTGAGCAGGTGTCTCTGTCAGCTACGGCCTGCGCCTACCCGAAGCGACCTGCAGTCTGTGGCCGCTTCTCCTGTTATTCCCCTCTACAGACTAGAGGATTTCTGTTATTCCCTGTTTGGACATTTCCTGTTAAGGATTCAGGATTTGTCGTTTTCTGTTTGGACTTGAATAAACTCTGTTTCTGTTAAGTCGCTTTTGGGTCCTCTTTCACCTGCATGACATATATTTTTTAAATTCTTTGTATTATCTTTTACGAGATCTAATGTATTATATTCTCCTACATTCATTTCACATTTCCACAAACTTCAAAGAATTTCCTTTCAAATGGTGTCAATAATATGCATATCCTTGCTTCAGGTCCTGAGCTACAGGCAATTAGATTTGGGTATGTCATTTTAGGCGAAAATTGAAAAAAGGGTCCGATCCTATTAACTTGATTTTTGAATGACTACCTCATCTCTGTGCCCAACACATACAATTATCTATAAGGTCCCTCAATGGTGAAGTTATTCATTACAATTTGGATGGTCTATAAATACACCCAGTCACGACAAAAATAGAGACGTCCTTCCTAACTCCGTTGCCAGAGAAGCCAAAGGTGATGGATGGATCAACAACATTGTAGTTACTCCACAATACTAACCTAAATGACAGAGTGAAACCAAGGAAGCCTGTATATCAAAAACATATTCCAAAACATGCATACTGTTTGCAATAAGGCACCAAGGTAAAACTTCAACATATGTGGCAACTTTATGTCCTGAATACAACGTGTTATGTTTGGGGTAAACACAACACATCACTGAGTACCACTCTTCAGGGTGGTGGCTGCATCATGTTATGGGAATGCTTGTCATCGACAAGAACTAGGGATTTTTTTTATCATAAAAAGAAACGTAATAGAGCTAATTCAAATCAAATCAAATTTATGAATATAGCCCTTCGTACATCAGCTGATATCTCAAAGTGCTGTACAGAAACCCAGCCTAAAACCCCAAACAGCAAACAATGCAGGTGTAGAAGCACGGTGGCTAGGAAAAACTCCCTAGAAAGGCCAAAACCTAGGAAGAAACCTAGAGAGGAACCAGGCTATGTGGGGTGGCCAGTCCTCTTCTGGCTGTACCGGGTGGAGATTATAACAGAACATGGCCAAGATGTTCAAATGTTCATAAATGACCAGCATGGTCCAATAATAATAAGGCAGAACAGTTGAAACTGGAGCAGCAGCACGGCCAGGTGGACTGGGGACAGCAAGGAGTCATCATGTCAGGTAGTCCTGAGGCATGGTCCAAGGGCTCAGGTCCTCCGAGAGAAAGAGAGAATTAGAGAGAGCACACTTAAATTCACACAGGACACCGAATAGGACAGGAGAAGTACTCCAGATATAACAAACTGACCCTAGCCCCCGACACATAAACTACTGCAGCATAAATACTGGAGGCTGAGACAGGAGGGGTCAGGAGACACTGTGGCCCCATCTGAGGACACCCCCGGACAAGGCCAAACAGGAAAGATATAACCCCAACCACTTTGCCAAAGCACAGCCCCCACACCACTAGAGGGATCAGCACAAGCCAAATCCTAGAGGAAACCTGGTACAGTCTGCTTTCTAACAGACACTGGGAGACAAATTCACCTTTCAGCAGGACAATAACCGAAAACCTGAGGCCAAATATACACTGCCGTTGCTTACCAAGACAACATTGAATGTTTCTCAGTGGCCTAATTGAATCCCAATTTGTAATTCAACAAAATGTGTAAAAAGTCAAGGTTTTGAATACTTTCTTAAGGCGCTGTATGTGTCTGTTTGTATACTAATGTGTGTGTATGATGTTGCAGGTGATGTCTCCTCTGTCTGACTCGATCCTGGCTGAGCGGATGGTCAGGGTACTGGATGACAAAGTGAGCGTGACAGAGCTGGGAGTGCAGCTGGTGTCTGGCCTCTCTCTGTCCCTCCAGCTCAGCCCAGGGAGTAACAGGGCCATCGTCGCCATGGCTACCACACAGGAAGTCATGCAGAAACCCAAGCAGGTAACTAGCTGTAAAATAAAACCTGTATTAAACTTATTATGCAAAATATAGAACTTCCAATATAATACTTTTTCCAAAGAACCACCCCAACACATTGTGCCATTCAGAAGCTGGGGCACTGCTAGAAAACTGTACCCTCAAAGCCCTTCATAGATATCGGGCAGGAAAATTATCAATTTCACAGTGTAACCTGGTGGTCTAGTAGCATATGTTTTGTCCCTGTGATTTCTGTGTGTGTGATTTAATGGTGTCCACAGCTCAGGCCTGTAGTACAGTGGCCACGCTGTGAGTCAGGCAGGGAGCACGCACACAGTTTAACAGCTCACACATTAGCCGGGCAGTATGCCCATTCAAAAACACTTCCCAAACTGTGAGCGGGGAAACCATTAGGCAGTTGTCCATACTTCATAGCCAGCATTATGGCAGCCCTGTGCTGCCTTGGGGCCTGGTGAACCACTAGCTTGACCCAGTCAATACTCAAGCTATTAGAATGGAGCTCGCGCACATGCCCATTTGTTTCTGTGATGGGCTGTGTTAATGTAAAATTCTGGGCTATGCATAATGTATTTCCCCTCAGAATATAGGCCAGGCTTCTTGCTCTAGTCGTTCATATCAGTTTACAGCTCTCTGGTTCTATGGTCACTGGACTGACTTGTGGTGGGGGTAATTACCCACATTGCGCCCTCTGGTGGCTATTGTAAACAGTGTTTATTATGAATCTACTGTATATTGATATTGATCCCCTGTGGTTAAATTGATTTTCAAATCATGATTTGATAGGACTGTGGTGTGTGGTACAATAGCCGAGCTAATTATAAAGAGATTAACAGAGGCAGTTCTTAGACACCAACAAAAAGATGGATTATCTGAAATGGCAACCCAACCGACGAAACACTGAGGCAGGAAATTAAATAACTTTCGAATTGTGAACCATTGGGTTGCTTGAGGATCCTTTGGAAAGATACAGAATCAGTTCTGCTCCTGATTTACCACCTACTATCATGCATTATCACAAGATCTATTTATGGGAGGGAATATTTGGAAACAAAACTTGGGGAGAATATTGATTCCATTGTTGCATTTTGTCCTATTTTGGATTTTCGTTGTCCTCTCCTGATCCAGTCTCTGTGTTGTCTCTCCTTAGGAGGCACTGGTCAGCTGCTGGGTCCAGTTCAGTGATGGCTCAGTGACCCCTCTGGACCTCTTCGACCGCAGCGTCTACTCCCTGACTGTGACTTCATGGGACGAGAGAGTGGCGACTGTGCGCCGGACCCCCCAGTCAGCTTTTATGGTGGCGGAGGGCGAGGGTCAGGGGGCGCTGGTGAAGGCAGAGCTGAGGATTTGTGAGGAGTGCCAGAAGTCCAAGAGAAAGAGCAAGCTGGTGGTGGGCAACGGGCTTCTCAGGGTCACTTTCCAGATGGGCAGCAGGCCCGACGGAGGGGACACTGGTGGGGGTGTTGCTGAGTATGGAAATGATGGTTCAGAGTCAGAGGGAGAGCCTAAGCCTGTTGTGACATTACCATGGGAGCCCACAGCAGTCGTGGCATCACAACGAGAGCCTGAGCACATTGTGACCTCACCACAGATTCTAACTGAGGGGGGCGGAAACAGACGCTCGTTCAGGAGCACTGTGCCAGACCTCCAGGAGACCATCATGACTGACGTCACCACATCATCTAGCAGGGCTCAGGAAGTGGCTGGAGGTGGCATCTCTACCATCAGCACCACTACCACCAACACTGACAGTAGTACCACTACCATGGGCAAACCTGGCACTGACAAACCTCTGATGACTGGCAGACCTGGCAGGGATAGAACCCTGGGAAGAGGACAGGGGCTGAGGAGAGACTGGGGAAACCTGGTGGAAAACCCAAACCAGAAGAAAGAGATGCCCAAAGCAGAGGCACCACCCCAGAAAGAGCAGCCCAAGCAGTCCAAGCCACCGCTGGTGGTGGAGAGTGACCTGGTGAGGACATTTAGAGCCATGTCAGACTTAGAGATCGGTATCTTCGCCCTGGTGGGGGTCTCCGTGGTGGCCATCCTGGCCTTCCTGCTAAACTGTACCTCCTATAACCTCTGCTTCCGGGTCCACAAGACCCCCATCCAGGGCAACCCAGATCCCAACAGCCCTAAGGAGCACAGGAATGACTGGGTGTCGCTGGGGACCACCACAGGTCCCCAAGTCTCCACCCTCAAGCGGGAGAACCACCGCTCAATGGAGTCCAACTGCAGCCTGCAAAGTCACAGTTCCATAGATACCCACCGGGCCCTGGAGAGCAGTCTGAGTATGAGTGCTATCCCAGAGAGGACAGCCACCCTGGGAAGGAGGACCAGCTCCCAGCAGGTTTCCGCCCTGGACACCACTGCCCAGCGTTCAGCCACCCTCCTACCCAAGCCCACCTGCAGCGATCCACTCCACTCCCCCACCAGCAAGAGGAACCAGGTCCAGTTCACCACCTTCACCACGCTGGACATTAAGCACCTGGCTGCCCTGAAGAGGAACGAAGTGGACTTTAACTGGCCTAGTCAGGCTGGGGGAGCTGGGGAGCCTCAGGGGCCCCTACCTGACATGCCATGGCCTGTAGTCAGACCCCTGGGTGAGCCAAAGTGAGATTCCACGTGTGTTGCGTGTGAGTGTGTGCGTGTGTGTGCGTGCGTGCGTGTCTGTGTGTGTGTGTGTGCGTGTACATGCATTTGTGTGTTCTGAACCTGTTTAAGTGTATAAACTGTGTAGGTAGAGTATACACAGAATAGGTGTATGGACACTGTCATTCCATTATATCACACATATTATGTCACACATATTATATCACACACATGAACAATTTACACACATGACCAAATTACCAAATGAATGACCAGACCTCATTAATATGGAATGGTAAAAAATGTATATTTCTACAGATGATTGTTTACACTGTTTTAAATGCAGTTTAATAATGTTTAATTTCCTTTCGCTTTTATATATTTGTATGACTCCTCCACAAAATAGCTTCAGATTTCACTTTGTACCAGTTGTTAGGGTAATTGCAATATGAAAGACATTATTTGTAGTTGGTTATATACTTTCCAGCCTTTGTATATTTGTATGATTCCTCATCAGAATAGTTTAAACATTTGTACAATTGGTCAGAGAAAATGCAATATTTATGAATATTATTGGAAAAATGATTTTATACAGACCACCCTTTTGAATGGACATTTATTCAAATTGTATGTGCTATGCAAACACAGTTCATGGTCATGTAGAGTTTGAATTGAATATTGGCATCAACTAAACAATGAAAATACCTCTGCTACAAGAATTGTCTTGGGGGAAAGAGTTCTTCCATTTGAAAAAAAAAATATATATATATATATATATAATCTTGTCCTCAACACAGAGCAATACATTTTAAAAGAGAGGATTATTTCATGTGTAAATGAAGACGAATGGTGCTCTGTCTGTGCAATGATGTTTTGATGTTCAATTCCTATGAGATTATCCAATAAATTACTGAATGAAGGACCAAATGGATGGTTTGGGAGCAGAATTTCATCAGTATTGTCTTCCACCATTATTCCTTTTTATTTAAAATAATGTGATTATTTTTATATTCAAAACACATAATAATGGGTGAAGTTGTCCAAAATATACTTTGTTTATTACTATAAAAAACAATGGAAATTGTGAGATTCCCTGAGCTTTGGTTTGCTCTGGATGTCATGTGGCATACAGTACAATATGTCAGTGGCATCACAAGAGTAGGTCTTGCTACAGAGGTCCCCTCCTCTATGTGGCCTGTGAAATGAAGGAACTTTTCACTCCACTTTGATACAAAGTGATTTTCATAGCAGGTTAGGTGGGCATTTTTGCTAACTCTTTTCCTAACCTTAACCTGATCTCCTAACCTGCTACATGAATTATCCTAACCTGCTGCGTAAAGTGAAAAAGTCACTTTGCTATTGAATTGGCATAAAAAAGTGTTTCCCGTGAACTGAAGTCACCCACTGAATGAGGTCCATTTTGAGTGATAGGAGTAAGTGAGAGAGAGTGAATGAGTGAGTGAGAGAGAAAGAAGACGAGAGAGATCTCCCTTTTGCTTATTGCGATAGCGCCAACACACTTCTGAGGAAATGCTGTTTGATATCTTCTGCCGAGGCACACAAGTGATAACTCCCTGGCTCCCTCTCTATGGTGTAACCGTGGCGACACATCTCTAAATTACATTTCAACAGTAAAAAAAACCTGCACAAGCTTAAACTAACCCAGATAATCTGATGTGCTGATGCGCTGAACCTCAAACTGACAGCAGAGGATTTGACAGCATGTGTCATTTCCTTCTGCTGTAGAGGGGGATGGATTTGAAGTGTTGATAAAGGCTATTTAATAAATTTTTCCAAAATTCTCTCCCTTTACACATCCAGCATGTTTGCTATGTGGGCAGACTCTCTCCCCTTCAGACAGTTTATCTTTCTTACAGGAGCTGGAGAGTTAAATACACTTTCACCTGCAACAGTTCCCGTGAATCTCTGCAGTGTTTCTGACCACAAAATGACTGTAATAATAGAGATTGACATCAACTGACATTAATGTGTAAAGGCAAATATAAAAAATACTGAATACTAATACTGAATTTCAACTTTATATATTTAGATCAGCTTTAGTATTGCAGATTGTAGCTACCATCAATGTAATTGTCTGCATCATTTCTAATTTCATTTTTTTTGAAAATACACTACCATTCAAAAGTTTGGCGTCACTTAGAAATGTCCTGTTATGCAGGTGAATGAGGACCCAAAAGCGACTTGGCGAAAACAGAGTCTTTAATCCAGTAAAGTAAATCTACAATCATAAAGCATAATTCCACTCGTAATGACGAGAACAGACTGGAGACTCGATCATGAACTGCAGGTTGCCTCGGGAAGGCACTTGAACGTAGCAGACTCAGACACCTGCTCACCACGCAGCATCTGAGGGAAACACGACACGACAGGGCGATACACAGACACAGCACGGTGAACAACAGACAAGGATCCGACAGGGCAGAAACGGAAAACAAGGGGAGAAATAGGGACTCTAAACAGGGAAAAAGATAGGGAACAGGTGTGGGAAGACTAAATGATTGATTAGGGGAATAGGAACAGCTGGGAGCAGGAACGGAACGATAGAGAGAAGAGAGAGAGGAAGGGAGAGAGAAAAAGGGGAACGAACCTAAAAAGACCAGCAGGGGGAAAACGAACAGAAGGAAAAGCAAAATGACAAGACAATCTAAGACAAAACATGACATGTCCTTGTTATCGAAAAAAAATATGTTGTCCATTAAAATAACTTTAAATTGATCAGATACACAGTGTAGACAGCTAATCCAAATTTATAATTTTAAAAAGCTAATTGATCATTAGAAAACCCTTCTGCAATTATGCTAGCACAGCTGGAAACTGTTGTTCTGATTAAAGAAGCAATAAAACTGGTCTTCTTTAGGCTCGTTGAGTATCTGGAGCATCAGCACTTGTGTGTTTTATTCTAGGCTCAAAATGGCCAGAAACAAATAACTTTCTTCTGAAACTCATCATTCTATTATTGTTCATGAAATAGTACCCGCAAAACAATACCCGCAAAACACCAGTCTCCATGTCAACAGTGAAGAAGCGACACCAGGATGCTGGCCTTCAGGCAGAGTTGAAAAAAAAGCCATATCTCAGACTGGACAATAAAAAGAAAAGATTAAGATGGGCAAAAGAACACAGACACTGGACAGAGGAACCCTGCCCTAGAAGGCCAATATCCCGGAGTTGCCTTTTCACTGTTGACGTTAGACTGGTGTTTTACGGGTACTATTTAATGAAGCTGCCAGTTGAGGAATTGTGAGGAGTCTGTTTCTCAAACTAGACACTCTAAGGTGCTTGTCCTCTCACTCAGTTGTGCACTGGGGCCTCCCACTCCTCTATCTATTCTGCCTCCCACTCCTCTATCTAACAGTTTGCACTGTTCTGTGAAGGGAGTAATACACAGCGTTGTACAGAACTTCAGTTTCTTGGCAATTTCTCACATGGAATAGCCAACACATTGTGTTTTTTCTAACCCAATGTGCCATTGGCACACAAGGAGTGATGGTTGCTGATAATGGGCCTCTGTACGCCTATGTAGATTTTTTTTTAAAAACAAGCTAATCCAGCTACCATAGTCATTTACAAAATTAACAATGTCTACAACGCTTTTCTCTCAAAAACAAGTACATTTCTAAGTGAAACAGTAGTGTGTGTATAAATATATATACAGTACCAGTCAAAAGTTTGGACACACCTACACACCTAGGTTTTTCTTTATTTGTACTATTTTCTACATTGTAGAATAATAGTGAAGAACTATGAAATAACACATACAGTTTAGAGATCATTATTTATTTCAGCTTTAATTTCTTTCATCGCATTCTCAGTGGGTCAGAAGTTTACATACACTCAATTAGTATTTGGTAGCATTGCTTTTCAATTGTTTAACTTGGGTCAAACGTTTTGGGAAGCCTTCCACAAGCTTCCCCAATAAGTTGGGTGAATTTTAGCCCATTCATCCTGACAGAGCTGGTGTAACTGAGTCAGGTTTGCAGGCCTCCTTGCTCGCACACACTTTTTCAGTTCTGCCCACACATTTTTTACATGCTTGGGGTCATTATCCAATTGGAAGACCCATTTGCGACCAAGTTTTAACTTCCTGACTGATGTCTTGAGATGTTGCTTCAATTTATCCACATAATTTTTCTACCTCATGATGCCATCTATTATGAAGTGCACCAGTCCCTCCTGCAGCAAAGCACCCCCACAACATAATGCTGCCACCTAAATGCTTCACGATTGGGATGGTGTTCTTCGACTTGCAAGCATCCCCCTTTTTCCTCCAAACATAACGATGGTCATTATTGCCAAACAGTTCTATTTCTGTTTCATCAGACCAGAGGACATTTCTCCAAAAAGTGAAATCTTTGTCCCCATGTGCAGTTACAAACTGTAGTCTGGCTTTTTTATGGCGGTTTTGGAGCAGTGGCTTCTTCCTTGCTGAGCGGCCTTTCAGCTTATGTCGATATAGGACTCATTTTACTGTGGATATAGATACTTTTGAACTGGTTTCCTCCAGCATCTTCACACAGTCCTTTGCTGTTGATCTGGGATTGATTTTCACTGTTCGCATCAAAGTATGTTCATCTCTCGGAGAGAGAACGTGTCTCCTTCCTGAGCGGTATGATGGCTGCGTGGTCCCAAGGTGTTTACTTGTACTATTGTCTGTACAGATGAACGTGGTACCTTCAGGCGTTTGCAAATTCCTCCCAAGGATGAACCAGACTTGTGGAGCTCTACAATTTATTGTCTGTGGTCTTGGCTGACTTCTTTTGATTTTCCCATGATGTTAAGCAAAGAGGCACTGAGTTTGAAGGTAGGCCTTGAAACACATCCACAGGTACACCTCCAATTGCGTTTCCTGTTTGTCAATCTCCCTACATCTGTGTAGTGGCCCATTAATCTGGAGCATCAGCTTCCCTATTGACAAATTGAAGGGATTGGGGTCGTTGGGCTGGGATTAGTGTGCATTAGTGGACCCTCTCTATGGCACATGCCCTTTAATGTGGGCCAGAGAAGACAATGTTGCTTACTTGTTGCTATGTTAACAACACTACCCTGGGTCATATTCATCACGCTCAATGGGGCAAATGCTGTCAAACTGAAATATGAGTAGGAGCGTGTCACGTCCTGACCTTAGTTCCTTTTTTTATGTCTCTATTTTAGGTTGGTCAGGGTGTGAGTTGGGGTGGGCATTCTGTTTTGTTCTATGTTTGTATTTCTATGTGTTTGGCCTGGTATGGTTCCCAATCAGAGGCAGCTGTCAACCGTTGTCTCTGATTGAGAACCATACTTAGGCAGCCTGTTTTCGCCCTAGATTTGTGGGTAGTTATTTTCTGTTTAGTGTGAGTACCTGACAGAACTGTTGCGTTTTTGGTCTACGTTTTTTATTTCAGTGTTCCGGTTATAACAACATGGAGACTTACCACGCTGCGCATTGGTCCGATATTTCCTACTCCTCCTCAGAAGAGGAGGAGAATCGTTACAGAGCGCTCATGTACTGGACAGGTTTGGATGGTGCCATCTCGTTTTGAACGTGACTTTGCTCCTGATTTTCCATAATAGATGGAATGTTATTCTAATATTGTCTTTTCTACTAATGATATACAGTGCCTCTAACCTTATGCTTGTTCTTTCATGTAGGCTACAGTATTTAATTGAATCCTCTGATATGCTACTGTTGAAGGAAGTTTGTATATGAGTGGTGTTAAATAGAAAGGATATTGCCCCAGATACTGTTTAAGTCTTCAGATGAATAAGAAAATTCACTAATAGTGAAGGGATGCAGTGTGCAATGGCAGTTGCCATTATCAATTTTATAGCAGTCACTAATTAATGAATTTCCTCATCAGTCTCATTCTGAACACCACATAATTTGTAAATCTGCACAAACCCAGGTCTCACTAATCATTCCATACCACACAAAATTGAGCTGAATATTTATTGATAACATAATATACTGTACATATACACAAAGTCTGGGTTATGGGTTAGAACTTAATACAGTGACAACAGCTCCCTAGCGGACATGTTGCGGACCAACACAATATGACACTTTACACAACATGGAGATTTAAAGAGAGAGAGAGAGAGAGAGAGAGAAGAAACACTTGGATAATTTGTAAACTATTTTATTTTACTTTTATTTAACCAGGCAATTCAGTTAACCTCTTGAAGCTAGGTGGCACTATTTTTATGTTTGGAAAAATAACGTTCCCAAAGTAAACGGCCTATGTCTCAGGACCAGATGCTAGAATATGCATATAATTGACGGATTAGGATAGAAAACAATAAAGTTTCCAAAACTGTTAAAATATTGTCTGTGAGTATAACAGAACTGATATTGCAGGCGAAACCCAGAGAAAAATCAAACCAGGAGTTGCCTCTATTTTGAAAACTCCATGTTCCATAGCCTCCCATTGCTCCATTTAAATGGATATCAACCAGATAACTGTTCCTATCGCTTCCTCAAGGTGTCACCAGTCTTCAGACATAGTTTCAGGCTTTTATTTTGAAAAATGAGCCAGAAAGATAACATTGCGTCAGGTGATCACATGAGTTTTGCTCGCGCAACAGAGTTCGGACAGCCATTGCCTTTCCCTCTCCTACTGATAAAGAAATTTGCGGTTGATATGTTATTGATTATATATTTTAAATACAACCTGAGGATTGACTATAAAAAACATTTGACATGTTTCTGTGGAAATTATGGATATTATTTGGAATTTTTGTCTGCGTTGTCGTTACCGCTCTTTCCTGTGGATTTCTGAACATAACGCGCCAAACAAACGTTATATTTTGGATATAAAATAATCCTTATGGAACAAAAGGAACATTTATTGTGTAACTGGGAGTCTCGTCAGTGAAAACATCCGAAGATCATCAAAGGTAAGCGATTAATTTGATTGCTTTTCTGATTTTCATGACCAAGCTACTTAATGCTAAGTATACATAATGTTTTGTCGGGCGAACGCTTGGATTGCTTCCGCTGTACAACATATTTTCAATATCTGAGACGACAGGTGGATTAACAAAAGGCTAAGCTGTGTTTTGCAATATTGCACTTGTGATTTCATGAATATAAATATTTGTAGTAATATTATTGGAATGTGGCGCTATGCTATTCAGAGGTTGTTGATGACAATTATCCCATTAAAGGGATGGGTAGCATCAAGAAGGTTCCTTTGTCCTCTTCAACAACCTCGTGTTGCATTTCGGGGCCACAACTATTCGTAGACCTCGGCTGCAGCGTGTGGTCAACTTAGTCTTGTATGTTAATTCTTAACTCACATGCTTTATACCCTCGGGTCAAAAGGGGCCGTTTCCATCTTTGTGACACGCTCTCAGTGTTCCCTGGAGCGTAACTCGTTACGAAGCAAGGTATTAGAATTTACTATGATCTTGTTTAGACAACTAAAATCACAGTTTATCGTTACAAAAACATTCTCTTTAATCTGGATATTTTCTACACCATGTAAAGGATGTAAACATCATATACACATGATAAAGTCTTCGTTACAATGCTTTTCTTCTAACGTCCTCATTTAATTTTTAATAACATCATAAAATATATGTACATTTTCATATTCCATCCATCATTATTTCCACTATTTGACTGATCAAATATATTGTCACGAAGTGCATTAATTTGATGTTTTAGTTTTGGGCTGTAAACACTTCATAAGGCACACAGACATTCCGATCTCTCACATTAGACCAGAAAGGAGTTGACATGCTGCCCGACAATTTACGACGGGCATGAGGTCATAACCCCCCTCTCCACGCCCCCACCACCTTCATACCTCCCCCCTCTGTGGGAGAGAGAGATATCTCTGTAGAGCTGAATCACTGTAACCTGATCCTCACAGGCCAGTCATGGCAAATCCAAGGCTGAATTTGCTTACCAAGACAGCAATGAATGTTCTTGAGTGGCCTAGTCACAGTTTTGACTTGAATCGGCTTTGAAAATCTATGGCAAGATTGGGAAATGGCTGTCTAGCAATGATCAACAACCAACTTGACAGTTTAAAACATTTTTTAAATAATAATGTGCAACTATTGTGCAATCCAGGTGTGCAATCCAAGACTCACAGCTGTAATCGCTGCAAAAATGTAATTTACATTTACATTACATTTAAGTCATTTAGCAGACGCTCTTATCCAGAGCGACTTACAAATTGGTGCATTCACCTTATGACATCCAGTGGAACAGCCACTTTACAATAGTGCATCTAAATATTTTAAGGGGGGAGGGGGGTGAGAAGGATTACTTTATCCTATCCTAAGTATTCCTTAAAGAGGTGGGGTTTCAGGTGTCTCCGGAAGGTGGTGATTGACTCCGCTGTCCTGGCGTCGTGAGGGAGTTTGTTCCACCATTGGGGAGCCAGAGCAGCGAACAGTTTTGACTGGGCTGAGCGGGAACTGTACTTCCTCAGTGGTAGGGAGACGAGCAGGCCAGAGGTGGATGAACGCAGTGCCCTTATTTGGGTGTAGGGCCTGATCAGAGCCTGGAGGTACTGAGGTGCCGTTCCCCTCACAGCTCCGTAGGCAAGCACCATGGTCTTGTAGCGGATGCGAGCTTCAACTGGAAGCCAGTGGAGAGAGCGGAGGAGCGGGGTGACGTGAGAGAACTTGGGAAGGTTGAACACTAGACGGGCTGCGGCGTTCTGGATGAGTTGTAGGGGTTTAATGGCACAGGCAGGGAGCCCAGCCAACAGCGAGTTGCAGTAATCCAGACGGGAGATGACAAGTGCCTGGATTAGGACCTGCGCCGCTTCCTGTGTGAGGCAGGGTCGTACTCTGCGGATGTTGTAGAGCATGAACCTACAGGAACGTGCCACCGTCTTGATGTTAGTTGAGAACGACAGGGTGTTGTCCAGGATCACACCAAGGTTCTTAGCGCTCTGGGAGGAGGACACAATGGAGTTGTCAACCGTGATGGCGAGATCATGGAACGGGCAGTCCTTCCCCGGGAGGAAGAGCAGCTCCGTCTTGCCGAAGTTCAGCTTGAGGTGGTGATCCGTCATCCACACTGATATGTCTGCCAGACATGCAGAGATGCGATTCGCCACCTGGTCATCAGAAGGGGGAAAGGAGAAGATTAATTGTGTGTCGTCTGCATAGCAATGATAGGAGAGACCATGTGAGGTTATGACAGAGCCAAGTGACTTGGTGTATAGCGAGAATAGGAGAGGGCCTAGAACAGAGCCCTGGGGGACACCAGTGGTGAGAGCGCGTGGTGAGGAGACAGATTCTCGCCACGCCACCTGGTAGGAGCGACCTGTCAGCATATAGCATATATATAGCATGTATTAACTCAGGGGTGTGAATACTTATGTAAATTAGATATTTCTGTATTTAATTTTCAATAAATGTGCAAAAATGTCTAAAAACATGTTTTCACAAAAAAAGGATTTAATCCATTTTGATTTCAGGCTGTAATATAACGAAATGTGGGAAAAGTCAAGGGGTATGCTTTCTGAAGGCACTGTATATTAGTACAGGGGGTACATTCTAGATCCTATATTGATAAACCTGTAGGATGAATTTACTCTACCGTATACCAGTGCAGAGTTACTTTTTGATGAATCATATTGACTGTACACTCAGTTTATTAGGTACACCACCCCGTTCGGGAATATGTTTCGCTCCCACAGACAGTGAGTCATGTGTCCGTGGCTTGCTATAAAAAAGCAGGCAGACAGGCATTGAGGCATTCAGTTAGTGTTCAATTTGGTGTTTTATTAGGATCCCATTTAGCTGTTGCAAATGCAGCAGCTACTCTTCCTGGGGTCCACACAAACCATGAAACATGACATAATATAGAACATTAAGAGACAAGAACAGCTCAACTACATCAATAAAAATGTAAAGGCACACGTAGCCTACATATCAATACATACACACAAACTATCTAGGTCAAATATGGGAGAGGAGGTGTGCCATAAGGTGTTGCTTTATCTGTTGTTTTTTTTAAACCGGGTTTGCTATTCATTTGAACAACATGAGATTGAAGTTCGAAGCAATAGTGGCTCTTTATAACACTGTACACTTTCTTGAATTTGTTCTGCATTTGGGGATTGTGAAAAAAACACTGGTGGCTTGTCTGGTGGAGTAAGTGTGTGTGTGTGTCAGAGCTGTGTGTAAGTTGACTATGTAGACAATTTGGAATTTTCAAGACACTGTTTCTTACAAATAGAAGAAGTGATAGTCAGTCTCTCCTCAACTCTTAGCCAAGGGAGACTGGCATGTATAGTTTTTATATCAGCCCTCTGATTAGAATGAAGAGCAAGACGTGCCGCTCTCTTCTGGTCCAGCTGCAGATTAACTAGGTCTTTCCTTGCAGCAGTCGACCAAACGACTGGACAATAATCAAGATAAGACAAAACTAGAGCCTGCAGGACTTGCTTTTTGGAGTGTGGTGTCAAAAAAGCAGAGCATCTCTTTATTACAGACAGACCTCTCCCCATTTGACAAACATTGAATATATGTGACCCGATTAAGGAAACTAGGCAAATGTCGCAACTTCACAGGAGAACTGTTTGAACGTAAAAAATATAATTTGATCAAAATGTGTTTTTTTGTCAGAAATGCCTTCTCGAACATGTGAACTTTCATGTGCCTTAATATCAAACTTGTATGCCATCAGTAAATACTAATATATTTTTTTAAATGACGAGCCTAGTTGGTTTAGGCACAGAAAAAGCGAGCAACCTTTTCGCTAGCCATGATTGGCTGAGACAATGAGTGGGCTGGACATGTCGAGAGATGAGTTTGGATTGGTCTACCATATAGCATGTGTCTGTCTATTGGAGCTGGTCAGTATGCATCAAACGCAGCTTTAAAAAACATGTGTTGTGTAGTAAAACTACATAAACCTAATGACATATTCAACCGGTGTTCAAAAATGCATCAGTTATTCTGCAAGAGGCTTTTATTAATGTAGCTAGATAACTAGCTTAGGTAAACATTGAATCCCAACGCATGACGTAACATTAGTTAGCGAGCCAGCCAGCTAACATTAGCTACATAGCTAACAGTACACTTTAACTTGAAATTAAAATACTTTGTCAAAATTAGAGTAGAGTCTTTTGTTAAGACATGTAGCTAGCTACCGAAACAATGGACCATAATCACAACTCATGACGTTACTACCCTGCATGAATCTGCAGGTAGCTAACCACCCAGGTTCTATAGCTATAACTAGTCAAGCAAATGTGTCTGAGATACGAAGAATAAGATCATACACATAACATTAGCTAGGTAACAGTACAATTGAAATGAAACCATTTTCTGTCTAAACTAGAAACGTGTAATATCTGAAAATCTTACCAGTATACATCTTGGTTGGAAGTGTCTCCTGTCTGATGCCTTAGTTTGACAATGTTGTTTTTTTTCTCTAACTCCTTCGCTATAATACTCGAATTCCACTGATTTCAAAACTCGGTCCTCCAAAAAGTGGAGAGCATACACATAACGTTAGCTAGCTAACAGTACATTTTAACTTGACATTAGGTTTATGTAGTTTTACTATGCAATACATTTTTTTAAAGCTGCGTTAGACATGATTTAGCGAAACATACTGACCAGCTCCAATAGACAGACGCATGCTATATGGTAGACCAATCCAAAATCATCTCTCGGCATGTCTAGGCCACTCATTGTTTAAGCCAATCATTGCTAGCGGGAGGTTGCTCGCTTTTTCTGTGGCTAAACCAACTAGGCTCGTAGTTTAACGTTTGATATTAAGGCACATGAAAGTTCACATGTTTGAGAAGGCATTTTGAAAAAAGAACATTTCCGATAAAACAGTTCTCCTGTGAAGTCATGACTTGCAGCTCAAGTCAAGTTACCTGAATCGGGTCACAGATATAGTTACAGCAGTCCAGGATAGGAGAGTCAGACACACACACATGCAACAACATTACTCATATTTACTTCCGGTAATGGAGTTCTTGGTTCTGTGCGCGGGGCGGGGTGGGTAGGGCACCATCATCCTCCTCCTGAATCCCACTAACGATGGATGCAGAAGCTGGGGTCCTTGGGATATGTTACCTCCTCCTAACTGGAGGTCTTACCGATGCCTTGCCCAGCTCCTCGAGAAATATCTGTCTCATCTGGAGCTTCCCTCTGTTCCAATCTGGTTTCAACTCCATCCAGATGACAATCGCATTGTACGCCGTGATGTCCAAGATGTTGAAGAATATCACAAGTGGCCAGTGTAGGATTCTTCATTTGCAGCTGTAGCCAGTCACCAGCTTCTCTAAATTATCCATCCCTCCTTTTGTGGCATAGTAATCCATTATGATTTTTGGTTTTTGATTATCCTGGCCAAAGATTTTCCTATCCCTATGCAGAGTACTCATGAGTACCACATTTTTGCCTTTCTTTGGCACATAGGACACTAGGGACGTGTCGGCCTTGAACACAAACATAGAGGAATTGATAGGCCTGTTATGTGTATCAACAGCTGAGATGGGAACTCTGGCTTGTAATTTTCGTACTGTTCCTACCATCGTCAGCTTCCTCTTGAGGAGCTCATGTCCCAGCTTGTGCGAAGTAAAAAAGTAATATACTTGGCATGATGATTCCTTGCTGTCCCCAGTCCACCTGGCCGTGCTGCTGCTCCAGTTTAAACTATTCTGCCTGTGGCTATGGAACCCTGACCTGTTCACCGGACGTGCTACCTGTCCCAGATCTGCTGTTTTCAACTCTATAGAGACAGAAGGAGCGGTAGAGATACTCTTAATGATCAGCTATGAAAAGCCAAATGACATTTACTCCTGAGGTGCTGACTTGTTGCACCCTTGACAACTACTGTGATTATTATTATTTGATCATGCTGGTCATTTATGAACATTTGAACATCTTGGCCATGTTCTGTTATAATCTCTACCCCGTACAGCCAGAAGAGGACTGGCCACCCCTCATAGCCTGGTTCCTCTCTAGGTTTCTTCCTAGGTTTTGGTCTTTCCGGGGAGTTTTTCCTAGCCACCGTGCTTCTACACCTGCATTGCTTGCTGTTTGGGGTTTTAGGCTGGGTTTCTGTAGAGCACTTTGAGATATCAGCTGATGTAAGAAGGGCTATATAAATACATTTGATTTGATTTGATTTATTGCATGTGATGTTGTAGCCACATAGTCCCTGTGTCAAGTCCAGGACAACCCGCATCTCTTGGTTCATCTCAGGGGCTCCTCCATCTGGCTTCCCCGTAAACACTTGCAAGTTCCACGTATATGATGAAGCAGCATCACATGCAGCCCAGATCTTGATTATTTTGCGGATTTAGATGGTATGTACTGCCTGAATGGGCAGCGTCCCTTAAATGGCATTAGCCGCTAATCAACAGTAGCGTTGGGCCCAGGGTTGTACAACAGGGAAAGACGGTCCACCTACTTGTCCCACACTAACCTGATTGCAGCTAGCTTGGCTCTCTGCCGCCGAGCTGGTTTGGTGTCTCGTTTATCAAACTGAATAATCCTTGAAACAATGTGGAAGTCTTCCAGAGAAATTGTTGCACAAAAAAGTTATCTGCCAGTTTCTGCATCCCACAGGGATTCTGTGGATTCCCCATTGGATCTGAAAACACCAGCAAGGATAAGAACCCCAATGTGTGCATGTAATCGAGTTTGGTCCATCTCCAAAAACAAACCTTCCCTTCAAATTAGCGCAGTCCAGAATGATTTTCTGGATGGTGTCTGGGATGAACAGTTCAAAAGTAGACTTTATGTTCTGCACATAAGTAACTGCTATCTGCGTCGGCCCTGGATACATCCTTATCACAATGGCAGCAATGCGGGGTGGCTCATTCCTTGGCCAAGAAGACCATTCAATTTTTTAAAAAAAATGCAGGCTGCTGATGCGCTGTTTACTGATGGGCTGGTCCTGGGGCTGGTTGAGGGTTTATCTGTCAGGGGTGCGTAACTGGTGGCAGGGAAGTCAAACGCAGGAGAGCAGAACTTGGTAAATAGCCGGAGCCTTTTAATATACATAACTACCGGCAGACAAAAACAACAAACACATGGGCAAAAAAACACTTATCGCATCAGTCACACGTACTTACAATAAACAATTCCCGACAAGGACATGGGGGAAACAGAGGGAACATATACAACATGTAATTAGGGAATTGCAACCTGGTGAGTGTGAAAACCAGACAAAACAAATGGAACCTGAAAAATGGATCGGCGATGGCTAAGTTGTGACAAAATCTCATCCTTTTCTACAACTCACTGTCAGACTCCGAATTGACAGATACATGATCCTCATATTCTGAAAATTCTTCATCTTCCAAAGTGGAAGACACTCCTTCCACACTGTCTGCCATCCAGGACCTCTACACCAGGCAGTGTCAGAGGAGGGCCCTAAACATTGTCAAAGACCCCAGCCACCCCAGTCATAGACTGTTCTCTCTACTACCGCATGGCAAGCGGTACCAGAGTGCCAAGTCTTGGGCAAAAAGGCTTCTCAACAGTTTTTACCCCCACGCCATAAGATTTCTGAACAGGTAATCAAATGGATACCCAGTCTATTTGCATTGTGTGCACCCTCCAACCCCTATTTTACGCTGCTGCTACTCTCTGTTTATCTTATATGCATAGTCACTTTAACCATACATCCATATACATACTACCTCAATTGGCCGACCAACCAGTGCTCCCGCACATTGGCTCACTGGGCTATCTGCATTGTGTCCCACCTCCCGCCAACCCCTCCTTTTACGCTACTGCTACTCTCTGTTCATCATATATGCATAGTCACTTTAACCATACCTACATGTACATACTACCTTAAAAAGCCTGACTAACCGGTATCTGTATATTGCCTTGCTACTCTTATTTTCAAATGTATTTTAACTGTTGTATTATTTCTTTATTTACTTACCCCCCCCCCCCCCCCCCCACATGACAAATAAACTTTGATTTGATCTGTTCCTGGTTCTGGTTCTGAATTTTTTGAAAGGGGCATGATTATTTAAGATTGTGAGGAAAGCACCTGTTGTATTTGGCGCACATGACAAATAAACTTTGATTTGATTTGATCTGTTCCTGGTTCTGAATTTTTTGAAAGGGGCATGATTATTTAAGATTGTGAGGAAAGCACCTGTTGTTTTCGGCGCACGTGACAAATAAACTTTGATTTGATTTGTTCCTGGTTCTGAATTTTTTGAAAGGGGCATGATTATTTAAGATTGTGAGGAAAGCACTTTTAAAGAATAATGAGGCATCTTCTACTGACGAAATGAGGTCAATATCCTTCCAGGATACCCGGGCCAGGCCGATTAGAAAGGCCTGCTCGCTGAAATGTTTTAGAGCGCGTTAGACAAGACACAAGCAATGAGGCGGTGATTTTGAGGGCCGGTTGGTTAGGATGATATCTATGAGGGTGCCTGTGTTTACGGATTTGGGATTGTACCTGGTAGGTTCATTGATCATTTGTGTGAGATTGAGGGCATCAAGCTTAGATTGTAGGATGGCCGGGATGTTAAGCATGTCCCAGTTTAGGTCACTTAGAGTTACTTAAGAAACTTTGAGCGTGGTATGATAGTCAGTACCAGGCTCGCCGGTTCCAGTATCTCAGAAACTGTCGGCGTCCTGGGCTTTTTACACATGACAGTGGGTAGGGTTTAATGTGAATAGCGCGACAAACAAAAAACATCCAGTCAGCAGCAGTCCTGTGGACGAGAGAGGTAAAAGGAGAATGGCAAGAATCGTGCAAGCTAACAGGCGGGCCACAAACAGGCAAAAAATGGTACTGTACAACAGTGGTGTACAGAACAGCATCTCGGGAATGCCCAACTTGTCAAGCCTTTTCATGGATGGGCTATTGCAGCAGACGACCACACCTTGTTCCAATCCTATCAGCTAAAAACAAGATGTAGCTCCAGTGGGCACACAATCACCATTACTGGACAATTGAGGAGTGGAAAAACATTGCCTGGTGCGACGAATCCTGGTTCATGCTGATGGCAGAGTCAGGATTTGGCGTAAGCAGCATGAGTCCGTGGTCACATCCTGCCTGGTGTCAACGGTACAGGATGGTGGCGATGGTGCAATGGTGTGGGGAATGTTTCTCCTGGCACTCGTTAGGTCCTTCAATTGAGCAAGGTTTGAACGCCACACCTGTGATTTGTTGGGTGTTGTCTGTCTGAAGAAGACCGACCCTCTCCGGAACAATTTTTTCTCCTTTCGCAATATCCAAGAGAATCCGACTTTCTCCCCAGACCTTGGGCCGTCGTTCTAACGCTGTTCCAATGTCTAGGTTTCCGAGACTGAACAATGTAGGGTCATCACACTTCATTACAACTGTTCTGCTGTACGATGACTGTTTTGCTTCCAGAGATATGTAATACATTACATTCACTACATTAAAGTAATAACTGCAATTGCACATTGAGTGACAGCGTCTATGGTTGTGACGTAGCTGTTTTATACTGGCACCAGGCCAAGAAGATTTGGATCATGCATTTAGCACATTGTGCTGTACTTCACCATTCAGGATTTTGAAAAAACTTATACTATTTTATTATATACAGTGCTGGTGGGTGGAATATAGTGAATTATTGGTACCAGACTAGAAGTAACATGTATTTATATAGCCAGCTAAATGTTCCGGCATAAGTAGCAGCAAAAATATGTTTATTTCTAATGGTAAAGTTACATTCATCCCAGAAATATGGAGGAACTAGTCTGGGTCTGCAGTTATTTTTCACTTAGCTTCAGATCTAAAGAGCACAGGAAGGTGTGTGTGTATGTTTTGTGTGCATTTGTGTTTGCGTGTTTTTGTATAAGTATAAGAATGAAAGCAGCAAAAACACTCTGGCCTGTCAATACGAGAAACACATGCAGTGTTAGTGTAATGAACACGAGGGGAGACAGAGAGCTGGTTTATTGCAAAGGATCACATGAGAAGGCAGGTAGATGGGTCCAGGGGAAGGCAGAAGGTCATGCACAGGGTTTCAAAAGATAACAGGAAATCCAATAGGTTAAAGTACATGCAGGGAATAGGCAAAACCATCATACACGGGAGGAGTAAATCATGGGACAACCAGCGCTCAGCACAACGTGTGTCACAAAACAAACAATACCTCACAGTCATGGGGTGCAAAGAACTGAACTAAATAGAGTGGGATAATGACATACAGGTGTGTGAAGAGGTGATTAGAATTCAGGTGATTGGGATCGAGGTGTTTGAGAGTGTGAACTGGAAAGTGAGCTGCGTTCAGGGGATCTACGTGTTTGAGGGTGTGAGTTGGAAGCAGACGTTACAGTGAGGAGGCCTCCGGTAGAGAAGTTGGATTATAATTATTTTTTTCAGCAGAGGAACATACTGTATTTGGACAAATTGTCAGTATCAGCCAACCCCATTTCTTTAGAGAACTGCTCCTGTATAACATGTAGTAAGCAGATTGTGTGTTCTCTATCCCTTTGATCTCTGACAACTGTTATTTTTCTTCTCTCTACCTCCCTCTCTCCTTCCCTCGCAGCACAGTCTGCTGTCATCCATGCTGAGGCCCCAAACACTCTTTCTCTATCACTCACTCCTTCCTCTCTTCTTTTTCTCTCCCACTCCCTATTGCTCTCTTTTCCCTTCGGATGTCAGAAATGTGTCAACACTGTATTTTCTGTCATTTTTGTATTTTGGGGTATTAGGAATTTAAACCTTCTTTGAAAAACATTGTGCTGGAAGTATGTACATTTTACTTAAAAAAAAACAAAATTTTATTTAACATTTATGTCATTTAGTAGAGACTCATATCCAGAGACTTTCATACTTTTTCGTACTTTTTTATGTATCTACAAAGAAGTACACGATCGATGCGCTGTCCACGGTCCTGAACCGACAGTGCATTACTCTTAA